>NW_009919626.1:0-83200 GCF_000696875.1 Nestor notabilis
GACAAAGATGTTGAATAACACCAATCGCTGAGGGACACCACTTATTACTCATTTCCAATCCAGTATGGTCTGGAAACCAGTGATATTTCAGTGTTTGTTTTGGTATGTTTCATATTTTGACATCAGTCTTTGATAACAAAGACTAGCGTTTTACAATAGATATATCTTACAAGTACCTGCAGGAAACATTCCATAGCTATCTGATAGATGGGATGGAGACATAGAACATGGTCTTCACTTTTATTTCAGTATAACTGTAAAAGACTGGGAACTCCAATTCTGCTTTTTTTTTTTTTTTTTTTTTTTACTCAGGCTTTCATACTTGCACAGACAAACGTCACTCTGATTTCCTACACTTGACAACACATATTTATGCAAGTTCTGTAGTTCTGTGGCATCTGTTGAACTTCAGCCATCTGGACTCATGTTCTAGCCTTAGGCATCCATAACCTAACAATATTTAGCACATCTCGTTCCATATATAAAATCATTTGGCATCTTCTGAATTGCTTTTTTGAGCAAAGCTCTTTAGCTACCAGAGCTTAGCTCAAAAAAGCAATTCAGAAGATGCAAAATGAAGGAAAATCTGTAGTAAAGGTTTTCCTTTCACATTAGTCATCTGTAAACTCTATTTCAAAGTTACACTGACGTATTCCACTTTTCAGTTAGCTTGATAATAGTACACAAATAAAATGGTTTGTGCTATCTCTACTGAAACTGTAAATCAGCACCTAGATATAAATGAAATTGTTTATCAAAATGGTTACTTCAGGACACTCAAGTGCTACACTTGACAAATGGATTGACACTATGAGTTGAGAAGTTTGTTGAATCTTGGGAAGAGCAGGTTGTTATATCACTTCATGGCATTGCTCATGTCAAATGGTTACTAGGAAGTAACACATGGGTTTAGAATTCCTTAAATCTGAATATCCTACTGTGGCAACCACTGCCCACCCTTGAGTCAGAATTCTGATCTAACATTTCATTAGGCTACATGATATTTTTTTGTCTGTTCTCTTCAGCTTAACAAATGAGTACATCACACCACATATCTACTTCATAGCTGTCTGTCATATGATGTATGGAAGACGGAGCCATACACCAATTTGTTCAGTATTTTTAAGAACATCACTGTCAGGGCTGATAATGTAGACATGTTAGGAAAATAGCTTTAAAATTAGAATTCTGTTAATGCAGTAATTGTCCTTGCATTTCAGTCTTCTGGTGAAGTGCCTACTGAAGGACAAACACTCAAAGGGATTTTTTGGTCTTATGTATTTTGTTCTTGGAATATAGCTCTTGTCATATGAAAGCAGAAGGAATCTCAGCAGCTCTGTGATGATTCAGGTCCCTACCCTTCTGAGTCCTTGTTTTCTCACACTGTTATCAGCTTATCTAGGGCTGTTTCGAATCTGTGCCTTCCACAGCAGGATGTCCATTTTTGTGTAGCAAATATGCAAATAAGCACTTTCTTGTGCTTATTCTTCTCCCCATTTTTTTCTAAAACCACTTTCTCTGTAAAATAAACATAATGATCCTTTTAGTATGGCTATGATTACTGGTAAAAAAAAATAGTTCCTAGTGAATGCCTCCAGTCAATACAGGTACAGTTAAAATGGATCCAAATAATTGCAGTCTTGGGAGATTTATGTTCAAAGAATTTTTTTCATCCTGAGAAACTAGAAGACAGCAGTCCAGGGTAGGCATGTAGGTCCAAGAAGAGATGTTTATAGCAGTTCCAACTCAGTGTAATTGGTATATAGTTTCCAGACAGAACATTAAATACAATTAAATCATAGAATCATAGAAACAACTAGGTTGGAAAAGATCTTTAAGATCATCAAGTCCAACCATTACCTCAGAACTGTCAAGACCACCACTAAACCATAAGACTAAAATCATCCTATATGACTATAAAAATCATTATATGACTATAATCATATCATCTATACAGTTTTTGAACACTTCCAGGGACTGTGATTCCACCATTCCCTGGGCATCCTGTTCCAATGCCTAATCACCATCTCTGTGAAGAAATTTTTCCTACTATCCAAACTAAACCTCCCCTGGCAGAGCTTACGGCCATTTCCTCTTGTACTATCTCTTGTTACTTGGGAGAAGAGACCAATACCCACCTCAGTACAACCTCCTTTCAGGTAGCTGCAGACAGCAATAATGTCCCCCCCCGATCCTTCTCTTCTCCAGACTAAACCCCAATTCACTCAGCCATTCCTTATGAGATTTATTCTCCACAACCATCACCAGCTTTGATACCCTTTTCTGGACCCGCTCCAGCTTCACTGGTATTCATCAAGCGAATGTAATTGCAGAAAAATCATTTGGACCAGATTCTACTTTTGTCTGAGACACTATTCTCTATTCCTCATTCCCCTCCAGGAAGGGTATGCTTGTTTCCTTGTAGAGACATTTCAGAGAACATTTTGTTTCAGCCTGGTTGAACTGATGCTTCATCCAAGACCAGGTTGGATGGGACTTTGAGCAACCTGATTTAGTGGAAGTTGTCCCTGCCAATGGCAGGGCGGGGGGGGTGTCCCTGCCAATGGCAGGGCGGAGGGGAAATAGATGGTCTTTAAAGTCCCCTCCAACCCAAATCATCCTATGATTCTATGACTGTATGCTTGTGTATGCTTGTCATGACCTCCAGCAATCTTTCCAAGTGTAACAAACAGTGCCATCCTGGCAATTCTGGAGTCAAGGCTGCCTGCAGACAATCACAGACCTCAGTCTTCAAAAGTACTGATTGGAAAATACATATACATATATACACAGCATTTTTCACACTTCTGGACTATTCTACAAGGTCTCTGTTCTCATATAAAACCACACAGAAATCCATGATCTTTAAACAGAATTAAATGCAGGCACACATTTGATACTGATCCACAGAACAGATACAGCAAATAAAGAGATAACATTACTTCAATATCCTAATTTGGTGTGCACATGTGGGATTTAGGAGATTGCTTTTTTTTGTTGTTCACCAGGGTAGCAAGAACATTAGCAGTACACTTCTACGGAACACATATGACTGCAAGTATTCATGTTCAAAACAGAATCCACTCTTCTGGACATATCACATATTTTAGATTGGGATCTATCATAATGCCAGAAGATAATGTTTATCCTTTCCCCAAAGCTTGCATTCCTCTCACAGGATGATAATAATTTTCAGGTTTTGTGTAGATTCTCGTCAACAGTGTAGTTTTCCTTGTATGTTAAGTGTTTCTCAACCTTACAGCTTTACAGTGTAGAATCATTGCCAGTTTCCTCAGCCTCTGCTCTATCCCCCAAACTTTTATAATTCCAGCCAAGTTGCAACACTTACAGTAGGCCTGATTCAAGCAATATGTGCTCCCTAATGCACAATGTTATTGTAATCACGTCATATGCCATGTTTTATGACCATTTTAGCTTCCCAGCTCTCCCAAAGTTGCATGGGAAAGTCAGCTTCCTTACAACAGTTTCTCAGACCAGATCTGTGTTGACAAAACTTAAAGCATTCAGCTAAGGTGAGTCCTTCAGACAAGGGAAGAAAAAAATGAACATATATGAAACAATATTTAACACCTGCAAAGAGTGAGTAGAGAGTACATGCTGGTTTCTGCTCCAAGACAATGTAAAAGCAGCAACACTCATTCCTCAAAAAGCTTGTATTGCAAATTACAAGTTCATTGTTTTCCAACACGGATCCAAGTACTATAAGGGATTGTAGGCATGCCTTGGAGCTTCAGAAACAATACATACTGATGTGGGATACAGAGGCATTTCTTTTTTATCACCAATTTGTCCTACCCAATGGAAGTGTGCATCAACTTCTGGTAATTTAAAGGACTGCACAGGAAAAAAGATTGCAACAGCCCAGCATGGCCCCAGGGGCAGGGTACACCATGAAGCTACACGCGTTCAGAAGTGCCCGGTTTTCCCTTCACTTCAGAACAAATAAGCAGTGCCCTCTACTGTCCAGCACCAATACAACAGCACACACCTAACCGGATTAGTTTACAGAAGTGAAAATGATGATCGAGGGCAGAGGCATAGACCTGCTTTTCCTTTCCACCCTAGCTGTCTTACTTTTTTCCAGGGAGCCAGATATTCCTGTGCATCAGCAAACATATTCTCTTGCTAGGTGTGTCCCATATTATCAAACCATGTCAAAAAAATAATGTTTTTGATGTCACATCCTCATTGGAGTCTAATTGGAGTTAAATGACCTCCATGCATTTTATTTCTAAAAATTATAACCATTTTAATGACCAATAACATAAACCCAAACCCAGGGATCACTATCCTCATCTATTTGCACTAAACGCAAATAATGTAAAAAGCTTCCTCTTGCTAGTGTAATAGAATGGCTAGGAATATGACTGTTAGCCGCCTTGTAATAGTAACCTTAATTATTACCTCTGACTTCTTATCCTCAGCAGTTCTGACAACCATAATCCATAGTCAATGGCTTATGTTTTCCAATGATTAGACTGACATAAACAAAGCAGTTCTGGATTTAGCTCCATATCAAAGTTCACTTACTAGGTGATCAAGAGAACATGTATACAAGCATCTCAGCTGCCCCAGATTTGTGTTCAGTGTGCAGAACTGAGATATATGCTTTTGAGGTAGGTTAGCAGGTCCCATATGACAGCAACATTAATCTGTATATGGTTGAAGTCAACTAAGACATGTGTCTTTTCTGTAAGCTTGTAAGCTTTTTTTTGTATTTGTATTTGGGCCAAGTTCTATTTTTTCTCCTTTACTGAATATCTCTGCAGTGTTACTTGACATGGGAACTTATGGACTTTAGTTTACCTTCCTTAATTTTACAATGGTTTTGTCAAATCTTCATTGAAGATATTCATGAGCAACTTAGTTTACTGCCATAACATCTCCCAAATAAGCTCCTTAATCTTCACTTAGATAATTCTTAATACATTTTTACTCATTTCACTGGATAGCTTTGCATAGCAGCATGATCAAGTGTTAGTTTAGGCAAATAATTAGCACTAATTAGTCACACATTTCTCTACATTGTTTAGTGCTCCATTTGAATGGAGCTTTGATCATTGTCCTGGCTAGGAAGGAATGATCCCTGCCATGAATTTCCCCATATATGTTGTTACTGTTACGTGAAGACTTGTACTTCTGCTTGGCATTCAGACTACCCATTTTATGCTCCCCAGAGGTGCCCCCAAACTACAGACATTTTCCCCTGCCTCAGCTTGAAGATCAAACTATCAGTACATTTTACACCATTCACATTTCTCAGTGAAATATCTCAGTTGCCATCTGCACCCCTACAGTAGTGGGAAGAAGGTCTACCTGAGGATCAGAATAAAACTTCATATCATGGTCCCTTCAAAGTCATTGTGGAAAGCTTGCTGACACCTTTGATATAGCAAAATATTTATCATCAGTTCTGAATGTTTTCTTGTTAGTAGTATAAGCAAATGAGCATTTCCATTATATTTATAGAGTAACTGTCTTATGAAGTCATGCTAATGACATAATGAATTAACATAGGCAGTTGGTGTGTATTTTATAAGACAAGATTTTAATTTATTTCCCATTTAAAGTGCCAAAAAAGTCAGCATCATTTCATCTTAGCTGTTCTTTCAACTGTACATATATGTACGTTATATTACGGGAATTGAAAGCTGGCACTGAAGACCAACTTCTTCCTCTGAACCGACTAGAGATTTTTCATCACATAAGAAAATCAGCCAACCTGAATAATGTAAATGTTGCCTACGATCACATGCTTACAAAAGACAGCTAATAAAATGAAGATCCTCATAGTGAAAGACAGTTATAAAAGTTCTATAAATTTACACAGATTTTTTTGGTATTTTATTTTTCCTGCATTCACATTATTTTCTGGTTTGCTTCATATATGTACTTCAACTTTTTGAGCTCTTCACACACTGATATATGAGAGGAGATTAAAATTATTTAAGATTCAGTCATTAACCATACAGTAAGGTTTCACGGGTTCTTGTCCTAGAAGTGAAATGTTAGCTGTCTCTTGTCAGGTAGTCTTTGATGTTTTACACACATACACAGAATAATAAAGATGTATTGATCGACTTCTGTTGAGGTTAACCTTAAGATTTGTTCCACTGAACAGTAAGCACTGTCTTAGTTAAGGCAAGGAAGGAGAATCAATCTCTTACTTTCATCAAAATATCAAGGCATTTCTAGATCGGTATGGATTTACTTATAAACATATTTAGAACTCAGTTTTGTAATGAATGAAAATCAGGACGTTGAAATATAAAATATTTTTCTAACAGTTTAAAGAAAAGAGTGAAAATGTTTATGCACTAGTGCTTGCTAATAATGAATTCTGTTTCAGGGAAACTGAACATTTGTGTGTGATTATTGTCCTGAAATACAGTTTTATGGTATTTGAAAGTGAAAAATTTGAAACATATTACAACATCTTACAGGTCTTATATGCTCCAAAGTTCTATTGAGCTGTGAGGTTAGTCAGAAACAGACACGGAAAATATTTACTTTAAATAAGAACAAAAAGAGTCCTTTTAAAAAAGATGAATCTTATGTAATAAAAAAGAAATAATGTATCTGAACAAGTAAGTTAAACCACTTCCTGGAAGTCATTCTAGGTCTAATTAAAATAAAAATAAATTTTAAAAATCAAACAACAAAAATGGGCTTCTCTCCATTTTTTCATTCACCATATAGTTACTTCAATCAGTTCATTCAATGATAATTTTCTGCGCGAAAGTCATTTGGAGTTGGGAGAAATGTAAAAGATCTGATAATATTTAGAACTCTTCAAGTTCCTTACTATGTATATAAGAAAGAATAAATGTTTTCAAGGATTCTAATAAAATGAAAAATCAGCACCTAGATTACTTATATATCTGTTTTACAAAGCTTTTCTTCTCCAGGAGTTATAATGAAGTCATGAGCAGTTACTAATAGTTCTGCAAATACAAATCTGTAGTGGTTAGGCACCTGGGTTAGGATCCTAGTTTAGCATCTCTCAGTTCAGGGCAGAAGTCTAATCACATGTCCCATCAACTTGATGAGCATGCCATAGTCATTAAACAAATGGAGTTTATCCTTTTTTGCCACATGAATAACTGACTTTTGTACCTGATTTTTCTGAATGTGTTTCCCAGCTTATGATTGTTTTCAGGAGAAAAGATTGTCTTCCTTAATTTTTAAAGAGGCACAAGCCCACTGTCACAATGGGGTAGAAAACCATCAATCCCATATTAACAGAGCCTCTCATATACACGTATAAATACCTTGAGTCAACTAACTCAAGTGTTTCAGTAGCCCATCTGTTCTCAGTGTCTTTTCCTGCTTAATATGGGGTGATTCTTCATCCAATTTGTGCACGTATCTAGGTTACCCTTCTGCACTGTGAGGGATGCCAAGCTGGATTACATTTCAGGTAACAGAGGAAAGAGCACCTATCACTTTTGGTCCTCTTACTTCTAGTATTTTATGCCTCTGACCCATCTGAAAATAAATTTTATCCCTGTTTGCTGATCAGCGAATGTAAAGCATCTTCCACCTGGCAGCACCGCACTTCTCTGACATTCACAGATGCCTGCTCAGTGCATTATTGTGAATGGATTTCTCTCACTGTTCCATTGGATGCCACGAAGCAGGAATTATCAGGGGTATGTGGGTCTAAATGAATGATAATGGGTAACTCCAAAAAACAGAACAGGAAAAAATTCCTTCTGAAAGTAGAATATGAATCACAGTTTTCACACACTATGTCCTTTATGTTTTGGGCAGAGATCCTGCTAGGATTTTCATCTCACAATGCCCTTGTACAATCAGAACTTCATTAGGAATATATTATCTCCCTTTTTGGGCTACAGTTACAGACTTCCTTTTCCCTGGATACCTTGCTGACTTAATACTTAGGGGTAACCACAAAAAAGTTTTCCATCCTCTGAAAATTTCTGAGATTTAAAGGTTTCAGTCATTTGGAAACAAAACAAAGCAAAACAAAAACCTGAATTATTTTCATTTTCTTTTTGAACATGAATTTTTTTTTATAGACTAAAATTCATTGCCTTTAAATTCATGCTTGCAAATGAATGGTGACAGTTTTGACAAGATAACATTTTTCCATTGGAAGAAAAAATTAAAAAATCATTAAAAGAAATCCAAATAATCTCTTGAGCATCAGTACACTATGCTAGCATGCTAGTGTGCTGGTGTTTCTGTTGTCACAGAAAGACAAGATGAATAGGTGGTGGTATGTAGACAGGTACATTTGGCTTGATAATTTACACTGCTGCTCAGCAACTGTATAAAGATGTAGATCCCTGTAGAATTTTAGGTGTATGTTTTTTGCCTAACTTCACTAGGTTGTTCTGAACTTCCAAATTTTTTTTCTTTTTTATCTTACGTTCACAGCCTATTTCAACTTTTCTTCCTCACCTTGTATCTTATTTCTTGTCCCCTTTTATTTGTGTCCTCCAATTCCTGTCCTAGCTCTCAGTCTCCATTCATTCATCCATGCTCCAACTTCTAACACAGTACGTTATGAATTTCATTTTCAGGAAAAGAAAAAAATCTCAGAATCATGGCTGTGGAAATATTTGTGCAAAAGCTACAAAGCGGGTAGCTTTAAGGAATAAAACAAAACAAAAACCACAAATAAACCAACAAACAAACAAGAAAAAAAAACCCCAAAAAACAAAAAACAAAAACATAGAAGTAAAAGAAAAATTCCCGAAGGGGGTTCGTTTGAAATTTTATTTCTTGAGGGTCTTACTCATGTGTTTTGAATGTTTTGAAGTGTCAACATCTTTTGCTGTAGTATCTATCTTAGCTAGTAGTTGTAAGTATCCTGTTGGGTCAAAAGGAAAAAAGGTAAACCTTTTCAACCTGGGCTTTAAACCAGTCTGTGACTTACATTGTCCTACAGCAAAAAATAGAGTGGACAAAGTCATTGCTTTAAAATTGCTTCCTGGTGACACTGTGGGCAGAGAAACTGCCTATTATCACTTTCTCTGGCAGACCCTAAACTCTGTCTGGTCTTTTAATATTTGGGAAAACACTATACATATATATATATATAATATATGCACACACACACACATTTTTTATATATGTAATGTGTATACACACACACATACTCACGAATTCAAGCATTCATAAACTGTGTGTTTAGGGATACTTGTAAGAGCTTTACAATTGCTGAGATAGGATAAATACCTCAGCATTATAATAATAGGCCTTTTCAATTACGTATGTCAGCAGTAGCTAGTTATAAATATCTAAATCATGTCTGTAGTGTCTATTAAAGACATAGTATAATACTTTATTAATAGAAATAAATATCAGAGGTAAAAATAAACTATTGCCTGTGCACCCACCCTGAAGACATGAAATGTACTGGTTTTCAGAGATTTTTGTCAGAACTTGTGAGATCCTCCAGAAACAGCCAGTGTAACATGCAGTTCCCGAATGCCTTTTAAGATTCCACTGTCTGCAAGTGTCCCTCTGCTCCTGCTTCTCCCTTTCATTTCCTCCACCCCCATTTCTCTCATGTCTCAGGAAAAGTATATTCCAGCCTTCACTGGCTATAAACAGATAAAACTGACATATGGCCAATGTATTTTAGAGCTTGCAAGTTGTGGTGAATATTCAGTTTTTAGTTTTTTTTCTATTAGCCTCAAAGAGAGTTGTTTTTCTATCTGTCTCTCCATGGCCATCTTAGTATCATTCATGCAAGGCAAGAAAGACAGGGAAGATCTGAACATCCTGGATTTTCTTCTCTTTGACAGGCAGTAATGCTGTTCCTAAGTGCTGCCACTTTTCAACCACAAAAAAGAATCTTTTCTGACCTGCACAACTGTCAAAAATAGACACATATGAATGAGTCCTGTGTAGGCTGAGAACTGCAATATCAAAGCACCATTATTTACACACCCTACCTGAAAACACTGATCCTAGGCACTGCTTGCCTTGTCTCCTGCTTAGTTTAACCTCAGGCCACACAGCATGGCTCACTAATTGTGGAATGCTGTTTTGAATACAAGGTTCAAATAGCAAATTTAAACTGTAGATTTAATCTTTGAGAACTGTTGAGATGTATGTAATTTTCTTCCACAAAAGCTGAACAAAGAGATGGTATAACGTTATGATTGTGCAAATCTTCTTTCAACACCTCCATTGTACAAGTGTAGTCTCAGTGATTGAATAGCAACAAACAAAAGTCTCTCTTCAATTAAACCTCTGTGACTCACAAACACACAGAAAGCTTCATCTAAGGTATCTACTATAATTAGATTCCTCCTTTAAGGTAAAGTGCTTTTGTTTTAAAACATGTTTGGAATAATCCCTGGAAAAAAAACAACGTGATAAAGATCAGATATCTGTTTTGTTCTGATTAATTCCTTTAAAGAAAAGTCAGATTTTTTCACTGGAGCTCTTTAAAACCAGCTATAGATTTACACAACAATAACAACAAAATAATGTGGAGTTTTGCTGCCATCACGATTCAGCACCTATAATCAACTGATTTGCAATAGGCAAAGGACAGTCAGTAAGTTATAAAGGATTTCAGCAATGATAGCTAGGGGGGAAAATCAGTATGTTACTATTTTCAACAACTGAACAAATTTAGTTATTGCTTATGCTTATAAACAAAATAACTTTCAGATTAGAAGTAGACATAATGTGTAGTAAGGAGAACTGTAAAATATTCATTTTGCAGCAACATTCAAAAGCAGTGGGACATCAGTATTCATTGTTAAGTATCAAATATAGTAAATATATCTATTCTGTAACAGAAATATTAGCTTTTTGCGTAAAAAAGATAGTGTGAGATGTTATCCTGGAGGCCTTAATATGCCACATTCTTTCACACAGAGATGCAAATCTTTGGCACACAGGCATTCCAGGACCTCTTCACTTTTAAGAGTTAATCTGTTAAAATCAGACTGGTGTGCCAGGCATTCCCTCACATGAAGAGATGAGGGGAGCAAAGCGATGGGCTTCCCCTAAACCAGGAGAGATGCTGTTCTACCTATATTATATTCTTGAGACTTTTCCTTCATCCATTGTGCTAAGCAGCTCCAAGATGCTCAATAAAAGATGTAGGATATGGCCTGATAGATTTGGCTAACTCTTGTGTTTATATGGAAATGATGCAAGATTTACATCCTTTGATTGAAAAGGTAGAGGACAGGCTAACCTCAGACATATGCAAATGAGAAATGAATCATCTTGAGTATTTTTGATGTACATATGTGTTAGTGGGGTAGATTGGTCCCGTATAACAAAGTTAGGCTAAATGTTAAATGATTACTAATGCTTGCCTTTATTACTAAATGATATCTACGATTTTTTTAGGACTTACACTGGGCAGATAATGGGTTTTTTTCAGTTTGATCCCTTAATTTGAGGATGTAAGAGGAGTGGAGGTCAGGGATCAGTTTACATTCAACAAGGGCTGACATTTTTAAAGGCTTTTAGAGCACCAGAAGTGTTTGATTCTCCATGAGACTTCATGAGACCGGTCCAGAATGTGGTTGTCGCCTAGGAAAGGTGAAAAAACAATGACTCAAAGTTACTCCCAACTTGCTTCTTTCCAAGATTCAGAGGGGCCTTTCCTGTTTCCTTTGCTGAAATCCTGGCCCAGTATTGCAGCTTATCCTAAGGCATAGTAGGAAACAACAGTCCTCCTATTACCATTGGTAGCAAAAGATCTGAGGAGAATCAGATGGTGGAGATCTCTTGTCTTAGTTTTGGGCAAGGAAAGCACCCTTTTTGTTCTTGTTTTTACTCCGCTGTAGGAGCTAAAATATTTTCAGGGGTCAGCAAGTGTAAGTGATCTGATTTCCCCATTGCCAGTGCCACTCAGTCCCCTTGGAGCTTTTCCAATCTGCTCCATTCCAGTTGTAGGACCCACCTGGGAAGCCACATGTTCATGTGTCTAATTCCTCCCTCTGTAGAAATGATTGGGCTAAACACATCTTTTTCCACCTACAACTCAACATTGCTATTATATACGACAATTTTTGTCCAAGAGAATAAAGTACTTTCTCTCCAAAGGTTACCTTCTGTTTTGCATAAGACTACACAACAAAGCCAGTCTTATTTTCAAAGGAAACCACACAGGTGTCCCTCATGCTTATTTTACTTTTTTGGTCATACAGTCACTGTCACCATAGATGGCACAAATTACTTCCTTCTTCCTTTACACTAGCCACTTTTGGAACTTGTCTATGTCTTCTGCAGTATTTAAATGATGCTATCTTTCCAGAAGCTCTTTTCAAGTCCTCTTTCCCCCTTACTCATTTATAGGCCATGCTCTGATGATGCACAAAGCTCCAAATAAAATGGAAACTGACTAGTAGTAGATCAAGGCGTGCTACAGTTACATGATAAATATTTCATTTTAATTTAATTTGTGATTTTTTATTTGTAAAAAGGTATGTTATAATAAAAGTCATAGCAATAACAAGGAAGTATGCAATTGCTACATCAGTAAGTTTCAGGGTAATATTTTCCTATTCCTTGAATAACTGTTAAGTGTTTATTGTTCCCATTCTATTGCTGTTTGTAAAGCTTCTGGAAGCTGTAGATATATATTTAAAACAGAATAAAAACTTTACATTTAAAATTAGTTTTCTTCTTTCTTTTCCAAAAGGGGAAAAAAAAAGAAAAAGTGAAGGACTTTCCCTAGTTAAAGCCTCATTGAGATAAAATGATACAGTTTATTCCAACAAGGGAATATATTCTCTGGAAGAAAATGGCAAAGCAATTGGAGCTATTTTATTTACAGAGCCCTGAGTTCCAACAACATTATTCCTCTTAGTCCTTGAGGAAGTAATATACTCTCACCCTTAAAACGCTGTAAGTAGTCGATAATCCATTATTACAGTAAGCCGTACACTCTCACAGTAATTATCTAATAACCCCTTATAAAAGACCGTAGCTTCCTAATCTGTTTATAATTATCATTTCAATGATCCTGTGCATTAATGTCTGACCTTCAGCAACTCTGACCTGATCTTAATTAGCTGTAATATCAAATCATCACTATATAAGAAACTAGCCATGACCAAATGAATGAACCCCAGGTACAGTTAATTTCTGGAGCAATTATCTTTTCATGTAGAGAGATTTAAATGATTATCTGCACAATTTCACACAGTTTTATGTAATTCTGTGACATTATAAATTCTGTTTTAAATCATATTTCAAAGGCATGGCTCTGCAGACTGACTTCATATAGTACACTAAGATATCAGGGTAGTATATCATTCTGTACCAGTGTATAAGAGTAGATGATTTTTGTGTCATTATTTTCAATTATAAAAAGTGTATTTCACAAAGTGATAAATTGTAGCTGAAATACATAAATATGTGCCAAGGTAGTCTAGGGGCTAGTGACATCCAGTATAAATTGTATGTCATTTTAAAGAAATGTTGCATTATATTAAAATAGTGTAAGTAATTGATAATACCATATGTGTTAAAGCAAGATTAGAAAATTCTAAAATGTATATTGGTAATATGCACACAGCATTTACAATGCATTTGAGGCTGAGTATCATTTATCATATTTAAAAAGCTATTGTATAAAAAATGAAAATACCACAGAAAATATTTGAAGCTGTTATTAAACTCACAATTATGCAGTACTAAAGGCATAAGGACTATTTAATGTGTTATTAAAATACCCAGGCTTTTGATTTATAGTTTAATCTGACTGGAACGTAACACAGACCTTCATGCCATCGCAGCCATTAGCTTCATGGTTTTCTACACACACACACATTCAGAAGACGGTTCTATAACCAATACATGTGTGTGTTATGTTAGTGCATTTTTGAATAATACATCTCTGAGAAAACTTAGGAAGTATTCATTCTAGGTTTTTCAGGGACATGTCTTTTCCTTAGTTCACGGGGATGGGGTGAGGTGGTGGAGGAATTATAGAGTGGCCTTTTTATTTCAGAAATTGCAAACCAGTTGCATGAAGTATTTCAACAAGCTTATTATTTACTATCCTTTCTTAACACAATTTATCAAAGTTAAATATTGAACCTTCTTACTCAGATCCCTTTTAAATGCTAACATTTCCTACCTATAAACCAAAACATTTGTCCTACAGCCATCAGAAGAAGATAGCAGCCTGATGAGGGTGATTGATTTGAAAGGTAATTTGAATGGAAGATGTTGTGTACATCCTCTTAGTGATGCCACAATGACAGCTCAGACAACCTTTCTGTGATATATCACTCAGGGAAGCGGAAAAGAGTAAATTTAACAAGTGGCACTACCTTCTTATCACTTTTTTTTTTTCTTCTAATTTAATATCTTCATTCTGTATTATGTCTAGTTATTTATAAATATAAAAGATAGTCAACAGATGTCTTGTCTTACCACTTAATTAAGTCAAACATCCAGTAAGTGATATATAAAATCAGATGATTAGTATCCACAAGCTAAATAAACTATGGAAATAATTCTTAGAAATTATCAAAAAGTGTTTGCAAAGAAATCCTAGCCAGCTTTCTGATCGAATGGAACCATCTGTTATCCTCACACATATATTTAATTCCTTCCATATACTTAAAATCAACCACGTGCTTTATAGGTCCTGGCAATTTTCTCCTTTACACTTTCATCATGTTTCTGTCAAGGAAAAAATTGTCTCTGCTTGTATCAAACATTGAATAGTTTAAATCATTACATGAACTTCATCTGTTTTAAAGGTTGATGTTTTGAAAAAGTACAATTAATTGTTTTCTTAGATAATGAAATATTCTTTTTAAAAATATTGGAATATATCTATTCTTGAAATATTACAGTCTTGCTCTAAAATTATTTTCTGTTTTAGATCTTCTGTCCTGTATTTCATTTTCATATCTTAGAGTTGAGATACACATATGGACACTTCAGGACGCTTAAAATCAAAATCAAATTCCCCTCTTCTTCAAAAGAAAATAAGTCTACATTTGAATCCAAGACATTTAAGGAGACTACGTGTTTCCTTTTTTTCACCTTCAATAGTTTTAGTGTGAAATCTTGCGTTTTCCCCCCATACATTTCACTTTAAAAAGTAATTTAGTAAAAACTCATATGAATATTATGACATTAGCTTGTAGGTTTTAGAAGAAAGAGTGGAAGCAAGTGCACCAGCTAATCAGCAAGAGCTGAAAGCGTTAAATTTGTGCAGGAGACAAAGACACCCAGGCTTTTTGTATGGATTACACTTACCTTGGAAGTAGCTACTTGGAAACTAGACTTTCTTCCATAAACCCACACACGTACAGACAAGTCTTTCATCTTCTTCTCTTGCAGAATATCAAGCCAGACACAGCTGGATTTTGAGTTTAAATTACAATTACAATATTTCTCATGAGTCAGATATGTCTTGCATAAAGCCCAGTGCTACACACTATAAACTCTTCTAGCATATTAACCCAAACTCTTATTAATCTGTTTGTCAGAAAGCTGGTATATGAAAAAGGATGATAAAGAAGTATTGTTAGAGGTAAACAGTCAAACATAAATGAGCTGAAAATGATGACACAGATCTTGCATAAGCCCCATATTTCTGGGAGGTTGTATGTTCAAACAGAAGTACAGTTCTTAGAGTTGCTTAGCTTGGAAGCTGTTCAAAACAGAGATCATGCATTGTTCCATATTTAGTCAGTACCTGGTATAACAGAAAGCCAGTTTGCAATGACAGGTCACAAAATCTACTACAGCAATAGGAACCATCCCATTTACATTAAAAATCAGAGATGTAATGAGTTGAAGAAACTGACCTTAGAGTTTAGAAAAGTGCTAAGGACCGTGTAATGGTAACCTACAGGTGTGTACAGTTCAAAATTGTCTGGGACTATCTAGAAAGTATTCATACATGGAACTGAACTTATTTAGTTATGACAAAAATTTCTCTCATGGATGTATGTTCTCAGGAGCTAGTGAGCAGAGGATACATAGGCAACATTTGCTGTAGCTCATACTCAATGATAACAGTTCTTCCTCCACTAATGTGTTTTCTAGAATCTTGTATAGCCAGTCTGTACACAGGACCCACATGTAGGCCTGGTACAAGCTCTGAGTGTGGGTGTGCCTTATAAAGGTTTAACTCTAATGCCAGCTAAGCAATGCTATTTAAAGTGATTCTAGCAACGAGGATGTCTGAGATTTGGGGGTATGATGATTGTGTTCATTGCATTACTTGTCTGTTTCTTTGTCTAGATGCAGGGAAGAGATGTGACTTTGTGGAGGAACTTCTCCAAGAGTGCAGAAGGTATGTTGCTTTTCATACCAGCTTCAGGCAGTGGTTTGAACAGTGGGTTTTGTCCCCTAGTAGGACTTCATTTTTTGAAGTGGAAAAAGACTGAAGACGTATATTTGCTTTTGGGCATAGAAAGGAAATAGACATCTGAGAGTTTTACTGGTTTTGTACTGATACTTCTGATTTTTGTTTTTAAAATTATTTAATAAGATCTGTCATACCTCAAAAATTTAGACTCAGGTGAGCTTGTTTCAGAACTGTGGAAAACAGTTTTTGAAACATCTTAACATCTTAACATTTTTTTTAGGTATTTCCCCAAAGGCTGCAGTCTTCCTTTTGAATTGAGGTTTTACTGAGATGAAAAGAAATTCTCTCTCATTGATCCCCATAGGAAAAGCATTTGTCTTTGAACTCTATTTTTAGAGATGTTTTAACACATATTTACACTGGGGGGATATGGATAAATGTAGTTTTGTTTAAAATTAACATGTTTTTTTTTACTTTATAGGCAGGTAGAGTTCAGGATTTGTACATGAACTCACCTAACATATACACCTCTTGAGAGCCAATGTTTCCTTTGAAGAATTTCTTTCTTACCTGCATGCTCCATCCTGCTGGGCTAAGTGTGCTGGATAGGGAAGAGAGTTTTCCATGCATTATTATTACAACTCAGAAGTGTTATTCAAAATAAGGCTTGTGAAATTACTAAGAGCTGTGCTAAATATAATCTTTCATTCATTCTACATCTGTCAGACTCATATAAACTTTATAAAATTACCCTGTGACTTTTACAATGGACAATGTAAAATGTTTTGATCAACCAGTTATAATCATCTTCACAATTTTAAAATTCAGTGGTTTTATCTGATTTTTCTGAAAGCTCATTAGCTGCATACTGCATCTAGTGTTTGAATTAGAAGGGCTATACCATGTTGTGATCCTTGTTTCATACTGATCTAATAGGAAAGTGAATCAGGCTATAAACTGTTAATCTTTACTTGTTAAACCCCAGGACTGAACTTTCATACTGTTGTGGTTTAAGCCCAGAAGGTAACTCAGAACCACGCAGCCGCTCACTCACTCCTCACCCTTCTTCCTCCCCCCACTCCCAGAGGGATGGGGAGGAGAATTGGAAGAATGAAACTCCCACAGGCTGACATAACAGCAGTTTAGTAACTAAGGTATAATACAAACCACTATTGCTACCACCAATAATAATAACGATAATGATAAGGGAAATAATAAGGGGAGAGGATACAATTGCTCACCACCCGTCGACTGCTACCCATCCCGACCCGAGCAGCGATCTGGGCCTTCCGGGTAACTCCCCCCAGTTTCTATACTGGGCATGATGTGCTGTGATATGGAATACCCCTTTGGCCAGTTTGGGTCAGGTGTCCTGTCTCTCCTTCCTCCCGGCTTCCCCTCCTCCCTGGCAGAGCATGAGACTGAGGAAGTCCTTGGTCAGAGTAAACATTACTTAGCAACAGCTAGAACCTTTGGTGTTATCACCGTTGTTCCCAGGCTGAAAGTCAAAAACACAGCACTGTACCAGCTACTAAGAAGGAGAAAAAATGACTGCTGTAGCTGAACCCAGGACACATACTTAAGACTTCTTTGTAAAGGGAAGGTAATGTTTAGGAAGTCAGGTCTTAACATGCAGGTATGCCAGAAGGATTTCCTCAACAAAGTCCTTTTGCCTATGATAAGAGGTCTTTCCTGGGAGGTCACTCCCTTCACTTTCACAGCCTCTAGTTAGATTCCTCACAACTTCAGGACACATTTACATGGAAAACTTTTTTTGCAATGTACAACACGTGTGAACTTACTGCATCCTTTCTAGTCAGGAGCAATGTGCCATGTCAGCAATGATAACACACTGTGAGATGAAAGTAGACAGTTACCTTGCAGACTGTGAAGATCTACATAGAAGTCATCCCTTGTGTGATTCAGCTGCAAGTGATTTTTTACTGTGTGCAAACAGGCTCTCAGAGCACATAGATCTCAAACACTGACAACATGTACTTGCTCATGGCCTCTGACATTAAATTTATGTGCATAAGCTCACAAAATTCCACCGTTATGTAATAAGGGCCAGAATGTTTAAGTGAATTAATTAACAATGTGTAAATTAATCTAGGATAGTAGCTGCGGCAAGTGCTGGTTTTCACTGGAAAATAATGCCTCTTAGCAAAGGAAGAAGGCATGAAAGGGGTTTTAGGTAATCAAGCCCAGTTCTCATCCACTGGTTACTCTATGCCAATTAAAATACTTCCTCCTATTTCTAATCTTGTTAGTGTCCTAACCTTACTTGTGGCCCTTCAGTTCTTTGACCAAAACTGTATTTAAGCTTATCTAATTCATCATTCTAAGATACTATCATCTTCCTTGCAGTCTATTTTCTGTCCTCCTGTCCTTCTCCTGGACCACCTAGGGACAGCAGCAGTCCATTTGATATCTTCTTACCCCTAATTTTGTTAAGACAAGAAACTCCTACCTCTTCATCAGTTGTCCTTTCCATTCTCCTGATTTCTGTAGTAGTCCTTTGTATTTCACTGGTGTAATTAATCTTCAAAATGGATAATCAGAATCATATCTTGTGGCTATTTGTGCAGAGAAAAAAAAATAATCAGAAGTTCACATTTCAATTGTTATTCCATTTCTGCTGTGTCTGTCTTTGAGGTCATGCGATTCCTCTTAGATGATATTTTGATATTGCTTTTTATTACCATTTAATTTCACCAGTACCCTCTCTTTTGTGCTAAGTAATTAATGCCAATATGAAACCATTCTGTCCGAGGCCTCATCCCTGGGTATCTAATAGCATCTTTCCAATTTCTAGTTTTTACTAATTACCCCCTTCTTTACTTCCACTAAAATACTTAGCACCCATCATGATATCAACACCTCTCCCCAGTACTGTTTCAGAGTTAAAAAAAAAAAGGATTAAACATCTTTTTTAAGAATACTTGTCAATATGTAAAGCTACGAAGTTACTAATGGGACTGCTTGAAGTTAATAAAGTCCTAGAATGTCATGTTTAGATCAGATCTGTCTGACTGTAGTTAGATGCCAAATATATTCAGCATCAGTGATATTCTTTATGCTTTGTCTCATTGCAGGAAGGAATGAATAAGATCCTGAATCATGAGTTTCCACCCAACTGGCAGGATGGAAAGAGTAAAGGAAAAGTTCTGTAGATGGTGGACAAGGCATTGAGGAAACCTGACTAGTGAGACGTGTCCCTGCTCATGGCAGGGGGGTTAGAATTAGATGATCTTAAGGTCCTTTCCAACCCAAACCATTCTATGATCCTATAGAATCATAGAACAGTCAATTCCATTGTCCATGTCACCAACAAAGATGTTGAACAACACAGGTTTCCACACCGATCCCTGAGGGACACCACTCATTACTGGTCTCCAACTGGATATTGAACCGTTGACCACAACACTTTGCTTGCTGCCATCCAGCCATTTCTTTATCCACTGACTGGTCCAACCATCAAATTGATGTCTCTCCAATTTAGAGGCAAGGATGTTGTGTGGGACAGCATCGAATGCAATGTGCAAAAGAAAGTGACAAAGTGAGTAGTGAGACATGAGAAATAGAAGTAAAAAATAAACCAGCCTTTGGGCTTCCACTAGAAAGGCACAGCTGTTAAGATAGAGATGGATCATGCTCACTTACTGCAAAGCAAGAACCTGGTGGTTTCATCAGAGATTTGAGTGGTCACCTATTTTTCCAGGCTTCTACAGTCTGATCTTCCCTGCCTCTCCCAGTACTATTTTAATTTATAGTGTCTTCCATTTTTCAAGCTATGTTTTTGAGAAGCTGATGCTAGATTTTTCCACCTTTATTTCTTCCATTCTCCTGACTATGCTCCTTTTAACCACTGGGCCTCCAGGACTTTTTCCCTCCTTTCCACCTTATGCTACTGCTTTTGTTTACATTCCAGGCAGTGTGTGTCCCATTATGCTGCATAGTAGGAACTCTTAGCTGTTAGATCATAGCTGCATTGCCAAGCTGTACTCACAGCAGTACCAAAGGGCACAGAAATTAATGTACTGATAACTCTATATACAGATATTCTTACTGTTCACTCCTATCTGCGGAACTAAAGCTGTTGTATGAATAACTGGAAATTTTACCGTCACAAGGGTGTCTAGCTCTGATTGCAAGATATCCCAGCTTCTGAATGCAGCCCTTGACTACTGTCAATCTGCATTAATAAACTAAAAAACTGACCATGTCTTTATGATGCTATAGCAAGAAAAACCAATAAATTAATCCAGCTTGAAATTCATTAGATAAAAATGGAAACCTGGAACCACCTATTTACATCAAGAAGGTTTTTTAGGTACCTGTTATTCTATTCCATATTTTGTAGTTACTGAACTAATGGATGAATGTATCACTGTTGATTAATTAGAACAAATTATCATCCATTTGGCCTTCAAGCAGAGTTACTTCTAACATGCAATTGGAAAAGCTGTCCAATTCACGTACCAGTATTCAAACTATCGATATCAAATTTTTACTGTATTTTTCTGTAGATGGTATCTGGAAAGAATGGCTGTAAATGTCATTGGGAAGGACTGATTGAAAGGGACACTGTAATGAAATGATCCCTTTTTCTTTTTTCAATTGTAGGTAACACTCCTGGAGATAGAGGAAACTAGAAAAACTATGAAGTCCACATCTAGTAGTGAATAATCATGCCAAATCAAAATAGGACTTTGAAATACAAATTTGTGTGCATTTTGATTGAAATTCATCACTGTTGTAATGATATTTATTTGAATGAATGAAGGACTTGGGAACCAATTCATAAAACACTTCTATGGCTCAATTGAGCATTGAGGGGTTCTACACTATATTAAAGCTTCTTTCTTATTTTTACGGGGTTTTTTTAAAGCCCTAAAACAAAAGCAGGTCAGTGGGATGGGATGTGTATGTTACAGGTGATTTACACTGCACATACAGCTGTACTATATTTATGTTCCAACTATTTGTTTATTCTATATAATGAAAACCTACTAAGTCTCGGATTGCTAAAAGTAGGAATAAGCTTCAAATTAATGTGAACAATACATTGTTGTAGAAATTATTCACTGTGTGTTTCTTGTAAAGTTTTCCAATAGGGGTTTAAAGAAGCATGCAGGGTCTTGTCAACACTGAGTGTTAACCATGATTCAAGAACCCAGTTTTACATTAGTTAAAAACAAAACAAACCTAGATTGTTAGGTATAGAAGATATTGACAGCTATGGAAGTCACTCCTGTGATCTTGTTTAGTTGTATGATACCAAAGTTAGAGTCATTTCTATTGACTCCCCAGAGGATTAAGCATGTTCATCCAAAGATTTGCTTAAGATATAGTTATTAGGATACATCTGATTTTTTTAATGGGTAGGAAATCAAATATGGATTTAAAGAAATCCATATTCATTCAGATGCCAATCAGTTAACTTCTGTCATCATAAAGCTGCATGCCAGATTTAAGATTATTCTCCAGGGAACTCCTTTTAAGTTGAATTCCATAGTCTCATATATATGTTTTATGAAAGTTTCATATAGGCCCAGTCACTTCATCTTTATAAAAAAATGAATAAAATCTCTACAATGCACACTCTGTACTGTTTATTTTTTTTTTAAAGTCAGATTGAATGTAATATATTAAAAACACTTTAATCATTTAGCTATAAGAATTCACTCAATAGAATTTTCCCTCTCTTTTTAATAGGACTTTCTGATTCTTTTGATCTCCTTGACTGCTTTCTATATTGTAAGTCTAATCCTATATTTAAACATTTTCCTACATTTCATCAAACACTCTGATTTAAATTTCCCTTAATCTAGCTAGTCATATTAATCTACTCCTTCACACTGTAGAGCATGTCATTTCCTTTTAAAAATAAATAAAAATAAAAATGGTTAAAGAAAATGACTGCTACAACATATTTGAAAATACTCCACAATTTAGCATCACAAAAAGTGAACATTTAAGGATTCTGCTTCTAAATGCCACCCTAATTAAAGGAACGTTCCTTTTAAATGTGCTTTTTTCACATGCATAAGAGGCCTTATTCAAATGAAGGGGAAGACCTTTCACATACATGAGGCTATAATAGAGAGCTTAGCATAACTTCTACCTGATTTTCAATGCAAATGGCAGAGGAGAAGTTAGTGTGTTGATGCAGATTATGGTTTATCCTTCTCACACACCACAGAATTCTTCACGCTCTGGAAATATTTTGCTTATCAGTGAGAAGCACTGATCAACACCTCACACCCCCAATCCCAGGGAGACTGGGAAAGTGAGATCATCAATATTCAGATATAGTCAGATTCTCACGGTTCCAGACTATTAATTTGCTCCTAAACTGAAGCTTTACCATACAATACGCAATATAAACATTTTACTGCTACATATCAAATATCAAACAGAGTGATTAAAAGACAATTTAACAAAGTTGTGTTCACGAAAAGCAGCAGACAATTGGTATTTAAATGTGTTACATGCAGGGACACAGTTCTTTTTACTCTTCGTTGAAAAACTTAACTACTTTAACTTTCATCTGTGCAAAAAAGCACAATGTAGGGAGAGATTTTTATGCCTGATGTGGAAAATATTCTCAAATTAGATTTAACAAGTGCATATATTTTTCACAATCCTTTGGTCAGCCTCTGTATTTGTTTTCTACAAAAGCTTGAAGTCACTGATCATGTCATGAATGGGTTCTCCTTTCTCCGAAAACAGGCACTATTTATTACATCATAGAGGGAAGAGGTGAGATGTAAAAACACACCAAGCATCACAGCCCAGAACCAAATTAACTGAAGCTAACACTAATTTGGACTACCATCTCTGACAGCTGAGGAGCAGTGTTAAAGTTGAAGAGGAGAAGTATATGCTTGGTGTGCAGTTTTCATGAGAATTCCTGACCATCTTGCTGGACTTGAATAGCTCCAGCCTGTCTTCAAAAGAAATGAAAAAGAAAAAAGAAAAAAAAAAAAAAAGGAAAATGAAAACTGAAAACTCCCCTCTCTCTTCACTATTCAGGCCAAAATATCACCCTTTTCTGTGATGTCAATCATCTGTAGAAAAATGTGAGATTTGAGGTAGATCCTTGCTTAGGACACCATAGTGATGGTATTGCTATTTTTAACATTTATGCAGCTATAACTCTTAATAGAGGGAAGTATTTTAAGAAATTAATAATGGAAATGCTTCTCCAGCAGATACCTGACATGCTTCCAGTCTAGCTATGTACATAGTGATGGGCTAACATAAGGGTTCGTTATCAAGTATTAATAAACCTGGTACAAATGAACATTTTATACACACAGCCTGCCACCAGGATCTTCTATATGGATAACAATTCATTAACTGTGAGCTATTTCACCTCTTTCAAGCTGTCCCAGAAGACAAAGATGGGACTTGACAATAACTAGAGAAGAAAGGACACCATTTTTCCAATTCCTCCACAATGTGGAAAGCAGATTGATGGTCTTCGAACTTTTAAAATAAAATACTCTAAAAGTTTCAGGATATTTATCAAAACACGGATTTTGAAATTAATCAAAGCAGAGCTTAATGTGCCTTGTTTGAAAAGCAGATAATTAATTTAGTCAGCAATTTAAATGAGGGAAAAAATTTTAGTCAGTAATTTTGAAGTTGTCTGTATTTCTAATACTGCAGAGATTGGCCCAGAAGGGATCCAGAATAGCTCTGACTTCTAATTTACCATATTCAGTAAAGGTCATGGGGACAGGGCTTTGTTTAGCAGAGGCAAAAAGAAGTCAATTAATATTTACTTTTCATAGGTGCATCAAACTCATGTTCTAGAGGATCATGAAATAGTGTCTAGGAAAATAATGATCAGGCATATTGACTTTTCCCCTGCATCTGCCTGAACATAAATAATGCTGTGGCAGTTTCTTTCAAATAGAGACCTTGCTGCTATGCTTTGTTTCTTTGCCGCAGTAACACTGGATTAATGTGCTTCCGTGTGATGCCAAATTATGCAATAGCACCTTTTGGAAGCTGGAGGTGGCTTGAGTTCACAGCAATCTCCTTCATGAGAAATTTGTTTTACTGAAATTACATCGTCTCATCCCCGAAGTATCTGAATGCTTCTGGATGCCCAGACACCATCAAAACATTGGTTGCTTTTGTCCTGTTAAAAAAAAAAAAAAAAAGCCGGATTTTCACTTGCGCTAGTTAATCTGTGCTGCTTCTGAAGCAGCTGCCTCTGAGTGGAAAATTAGGCCAGTGATGATGAGCACTTGTGAAAATCCTCCTCTAGATAACTAGGGATGCTGCAAGGTGTTTGTGGTACTTTGTAGTACATCCTCACACATATTTTATCAAGGTTCCAGAAGCAGAATAGTGTCCCTAAGACCGAAAGCTTCTCCCGAACAAACTAAAAATTAAAATTTGCCTACACAGCTGAAGAATGTACTTTTTGTGAGAAATATCTTGTTTATACAGATTACATATAAGGTGTTCAGCAGTTTCCTAAGATTTTTCTGTTTTTTCACTGCCATCTTTTCAATGTAAAAACACTTCTGAAGTAAAACATTCACCTTCTATTTTACATTTTATCAACGGTAACTTCACAAATATCCTACTCTCTGGCTGAGATCAGGATAGGATGAAAACAAACTAACTGAAAGCAGTGTTGAGAATACTTTTTGGTTGATTTAAATATCCAGAGAAACAGCTCTGTATAGCAGAGAAGCAAACTCTGGATCAGTCAATTGGATTAGATTTTTGTAAAATGGTACTATGTATATTAAAACTGACAAAGACTCAAAAATCATTATTTATGCTCTTCCATAAATTGTTAGAAATGCAATGGAAAATACTGATATTATGTCAAGTAATAGGGAAACATGGCTAAGATCAAAGTCTCAGGAGATTTCCCCCAAAAGAAGGAAGAGCAGAATGCACCCTCTTAATTTTGCAACTTTCTTTATATGCAGAGGACTTGTCAACTGCTTCATGTATGACCAAGCAAGCACTTAAAATAAGTGCTAAAATATTTCTATCTCAAATCATTAGGGGAAGGTGAAAAGAGTCTTAGAAATGTACCATTTTTGAAAGTCACCTAGCAGGATTTTCTGTGAGCATTAAAAATGTTGCACAAACCCAAGACTTAAATGATCGTCTTCATTCTTTTCTTTTATTGCAAGTGCCATCAATTATTTTCAGAAAACTTGCAAACTCTTTAACTGATGCCATGACACATGAGTTATAAAGGAAACTATTTTCTAGAATTCCGTTTCAAAACATAAGAAAATACAGTATATAAAATATATATGTGTGTGTGTGTGTATATATATACGTATAAAAAAAACCAAGAAATTCATCATTTCGTTAGTTTTCACATGCCAAAAGGAATGATTAGCGTTCTAAACAATACAGGACAATATAACATAAGAGACCTGAGGATTTACAAAGGGTTCTCTGAGATAAGAATCTAAAATCCAGAGTACATTATCTAAGCTTCCCACTCAGTGAATGAAGTTAGATACGTAAGAAAAACGATCCTTAAAACCCAGCCAAAATCAACACTTTACACAGTTGTCGCTCTTAACTCTTACGATTTTGCAGAGGCCAGGCACCAGCTTTGCGGTTGCAAGCTTCTGCCTTTGTGTATAACCAGAGGCCTGAGTCCTGCCCTCAGGTCATATACACCATTACCATCTATTAAATTATGTGAGGATAGGCCTAAGCACAGGTCTGCAAAACCATTTTTATAGACAAAACACTTAAAGTTCCTATCTATGACATCACCATGCATTCACAGGCATTCCAGGAAAATTCTTTCAGTGAGGTAAGATTTAGAGTACACCAGCTCTCCTTAAATGTTATTTCACTGCTTGCTTTCCACTTCCCTGAGAAGTGGACTGTGAAATATTTCTATGCTTTATATATGCAATATTATTCCATAATTCCCAAGCACTGTACCTTACTTAAATGAAAAATGCTGTATCTCAGGGAGGTACAGTTACAATACAGCTATAGGGTAGTATAACCTATTCACTGACTCTGGGATTTTCTATTCTTCAGGAATTTCCTCAAATCCACATACTGTTCTTAGTGCAGCATTTTACATTTGGATTTTCAATTTAGCTGAAGGATGCATAAAAACTTGTGTAACCCCAAAATTCCCAGTTGACCACAGAGAAAAGACAGCCCAGGAGTATCAATTATCCTTGTCAACTGTAATTTACACTTGCTAAACTACCTGGCAGATCTTCTCTTTCCAAATGCTGTAATAGGAATAACGTATGTGGTAAGCTAAAAAATTCGTCTTAATAATACTAAGCTTCTGTAACATTTTTCATTCTGACGGAATGCCAAAACGATTTAAATGTTACACAGAAGAATCTGTTTGAATAGCATTTGTTCAGTCCCTCATAGTCAAATAAAGCCAAGAAAAAAAAAAAAAGAAAAAAAAAGTGATTAAATAGATTGAGCTCTGAGTTTCTGTAATAATTTTGAAATTTCCATTGCTTTTAGTGTCCTACCATTCCTCTTACTTGTATGGTTTCCTATGTTAATCTGTTAATGCTTGTCCTTAGCTCCATCTGCAAGCCATTCAGAGTAAGAGCAGTGATACTGGTCTTTACTTGCCTAGCACAATGGGAACACGCATTTTATGTTGTTCATGCTACAAGCATATAAAGATCAAGATTAATTAACAAACCAGTTTAGCATGCAGTCTGACAAACTATCCTCTCCAGCAGCAGGATGTGCTTTTCTATCACTCCAGCTGACATGGCTTCACTACTGTTTTACAAAGAAAAGATATCTTTAAGTATCCTGAATTTCTGTTGAAATTTTCTTGTCCATGTCCTGATCAGACTTGTTCTGGCCAAGTCTGTGAGAAGTAAAGGAACTTTAACCACAAGGGATGTAGCTGGGAGCAGATTTATACAATGACTCCTGGAGATTTATTACTAACAAGGCAGATATATCAGCCAGACTGAGTGATTCTTTGGCCATGGAATTTAACTCTTGTTACTAACACATGTTCTGGAGTGTCAACATTCGATTAGGAAATGTTGTGTTCTTAAACCTTATGGCAGTGTCTAGAAGACCAATTTCAAATCTATGGTATTTTCCATTTTGTTAATAGCAAACACCCAGTATTATTTTCTGTCTACCTGCTTCTCATAGTCATCTCCGCCTGTTGCTGCTTCCAATCCCCTTTTTCCCACAAGCAGGAGTGAAATTTTATTACACAGCTGGTATTTCCAGCCCTGCTGGTCCAAGAGTATGACAATGGTATGAAAGGATGTTGACAAGTGACTATGGAAGTGGTTGAGATAAATGGTACATGAGAAGAAGAGCTGTAAGGAAAAAAAAAAAAGGTTTGAAAAATAGTGTGTGAAAAGGAGGGTAGAGACAAGTTCTGAGGTGGTTCGCCTTAAGAGTATTTTAGGTCCTAACACCTTCATACAGTCTGAAAATGCTAGTGATCCAAAAGAATACTTTTAAAGTCATAACTATGGAAATAATCAAGTATTTTGCACAAGGTACATATATTCAAGTCCAGACCATCACTGTGTGCATGCTTAAAATGGGAATAAGGAACAGAGTGGTAAGCTGTTTCAACAATGAATTAACATTGTCATGGCATTTAGGCATGCTTACCATAGGGTACATAACATGCTGAACATCAAAATGATGATCTTGGAGATCGTGATGTTTACATGTTATAAAGTTTTAGATCTTCACATAGCAGAAAAGTGCAGCTCTGAATTAAAAGATATAGAAAGACTACCTTTCTCCACTCTTACACAGCTTACTCTTAATAATTATTGCAGCTGCAATGCTTGGCACAAATACATACTCATAGGCCCGTTGAAGTCAGTAAAACTCTGCAAGGCCAAAGAGTACCTCACAGCAAATCCTTTTCCAAGATTGGGGCCTGGAATTGTTTTGAAGGATAGCAGCTGTGTGAACATTATAATTAGAGCATGTCCTCATTCTGCAGTCAAATTCGAACAAATACATATCCTCATTTTGACTGGGCCTGTTCCTACAAGTGAATACACCAACTTCAAATCATTTGTCAATTAAGGCATACATACACTAGCAACTTCAGCTTACTTTAGACATCTAACTAAGGTTACAATTCAGATTCCTGAAATTTGGAGATCTGAATGACCTGTAGTTAATGGAGAGAGGCAAGTGTCTTTTAGGGCTGATTCAAAGCAGCTACACTGAGTTTCTTAAATGCAATGGTATGCTAAAACTGGTCTGATTCAATACACTATTTTCAAGGCCCATTCAACCTCAAGCAAGACACAAACTCAGTAAAACTGAATTTAGAAGGGTGGCAGGGAAGATTGCCCTCTGAGAACTACGAAAATTCATGGTGAAGATTTAAAATAAAGCTACTAAAAAGAATTGAAAAAAACCCCCCACATAAAATTAAACAAAAAAATTAACCACATAGAATAAAATAAAATAAATTATCAGAATTCTTCTGTAATAGATATCTACTTATATAGTTTTCCCCTTCTAAATGTTAAAAAATGAAAGATAAACTATTTAAGTTTATGAGTTTGTTTTTAAAGTCTTAAAAAATAAAAATAAAGTTACACACAAGACTTTTCAAGTTATCAGAAGGGGCAATGGGGAACAGAGAATCCTGAATGACAGTCAGAGAAACAAAGAAAGGAGTGAGGTAAATCTAATATTCCAACAAATGTAGGGGATGCTGGATGCAGCTGGAAAAAAAGTGGGCCTTAACTGTGTATTGCATGGAAACAGAGGTTTTATTGCTGAACAAATAATACTGAAGATGCATAGGCACACATTTCAAACATGAAATTTCAGACTTCAGGTCATATGCCATGACCATGAAGCAGTAAGAGACTGATGGGAGATCAGAAAAGTACTTAACATCCTGAGATGAGTGGAGACTATGAAGTTTGCAGATCCCAGCTGTTAGCTATTCCTCTGCTAGAGGGCAGGGCTTGAGCTCTCGTCCTTGCTTGCCTAACACAGTTCACGTCACCAGAGGCCCACAAGACCCCAAGAATCTCCTATCTGCTCTATTGCATCTTTCTGGAAACAGAAATGGTTATTCCAGTCGCCAGGGCTGCCAGAAAGACTTTAAAAATTTCTCTAGCCTGATAGCCTTTCAGCAGACTGGTCTTCCTTCTGCCAATCCCTCTATGACCACCACAAAAGGAAGAAGGGCCTGGACTGAGCCCTGAAGTGCCAGAACTGGGTTTCTCCTAGTTCTGCTTCTCTTCTTTTCCCTCTTCCACCTTCCCACCTAGACCAGCAGCTGGATTGCATGGAACAGAAGCAGCTATTTGCCTTATCTCCTGCTACTCTTTTACCATACCAGCCAACCATGCCAACAGCTACAGGATGGGATAGATTTCTTGGTGAAAGTTACTGTTAGTGGTGTGAAAAGGCAAATGTTTTTTCCCTTGAAAAGGAGGCTATGGTGGGAATGGGGATGGGCAGTGGGTTGGACAGTGCATTTCCAAATACTGCAGCTGTCAAGGCCAGACAATCTTACTCTAAGGCACAAACAGTAGGCCATTTTAGATTTCGGAGTTCCTTTCGGTGTCTTAGCACTAATTGTGTGGCAGCTTTATGTTCTCTTTCCTTGTCCCAGGCCAGACTACCCTACAAAAAAGTTTGTAGTATGGATTTTGTATCCCTATAGGCCAGGGAAAGAACTGGACAGAAGCTGTGTGCCAAGGTCTGTCCCCACTTCAGCATCTTTCTTTCTAAAAGTCCATGCACTGACATACTAGAAACAACAGAAACCTTTGGTCTGGACCTTGCAGGTCTAAGGTACCTGCTCTAGAGAGGAGCAGATATTCAAAGACATCTCTGTGTTTTCTGCACGTTAACTCAAGTCATCTCTTAGTACATTCTGTAGGCTTTCTCCACCAACCTTTGAAAGCAGCTAAAATTCTCCATTGCTTGGATAGAGAATGTATATATCAAAACTGTACCACCTTGCTGAGATGCCTACAGCTGCCTATTGAGACACTTAAGTTGATGTTCCAGGCCAGAGGGAATCATCTCCATTGTCTATATTGACATGCCATTTTAATTTTTAAAAATTACAGCAGTGGATTGTACTACCATCCCCTGAAAAGTTATAAAGGAAAACGATGCTAGAGTCTGTGTCATGGAATAGCTTAATCTCCTGATAAGAACATGATAGGAACACACCAGCTTCATGTCTTGTTTTCCCTGCTTTGGAATATAAACTCACACTTCCTTCTTCCATCTTCCACATCATGGGCAAGTATAATAACCACTGCTCTACAAAGTCAGTCTTTTTTTTTATCTCTGCTTCTCTTGATGCTATTCCACTTCACATAAATAATTAAATATTCCTGTTAAATAATAAATATTAAATAAATGGGCCAGAGAGAGAGCAGGAGATATACTGGCACTAAGATCTTTCTCATAACATTTTCACATCTTTGGATTTGTTTTTTTTTGGAGGGGGGGGGAGCGAAATGAGTCATATTTGATCTGATTTCAAGAAAAAGATAGTAATTATAAAAAATTTCGATTAGATTTTTTTTTGGGCTATCTTTGTCATAAGCTGATAAAACTGAATGAGAGTACATACAGATGTAAACATGGCTCATTTTTAAAATCTCACACAGTGAATGCCAGAAACTATCCAAATTAATTACAGTGTAGCTAAGAATTGCAGAGATAGGCCTATTCCAACTCAGTCTTGCCGTTTTACAAGTGCCCTACATTTTATGGAAGGGTTTTCTATTCTCTGTGCGTATGAGCATGTATTCAGGCAGCTATTTAAACAGAAGGTTTATTGAAATCACTGAGACACAAAGTGAAGTTAAACTCCTAAAACAGCTGTTGAAGTAGGAAATATTTGCAAGCCATAGCTCATCTTCTAACCCTGAGCATTATTCTACATTGAATATATTTTTCTCACTTTCTTTAAACAAACAAATAACCAAACAACAAACCAATAAATAATACGTTCAGCATCTCTACTTGAATGGGCAAATACCAAGCATGAGGCCAGATTTTGGGCAGTCTATAGGACGACTTGAAAACTACAAAAAATTAAGCACCAGATACTCAATGGTTGATGTTTAGTAAAAGAATCTCCAAATGTAACTTTATTTTCAGAGATTCGTTTCTTCCAGAAGTATATGCCACAGGCTTGCACACCGCCATGCTGCAACTACTATAATGAACCACTTTTTATGGAGCAAATTTCGGAGTATTCAGAAGACAAAATTTGAACTGGTTATTTTAAAATGAGTTATAGATAAAAATTTAATAATATTCAAAGGAACCTCTTCAAATCTAATATCTGCATGAAACTTTATGTGCATTTTAGTCAATATGTATTTCATTACTCTATATGGTTTCACTACTATAGCTTGGTTTTCCTCCTTGGACATCTTTACCATAATTTTAGTTTGCAAAGTGTGCTGTTCATTGTAAACTGAGAATAAGAAAAAGGCAGTTTTGGCATTTCTTCTCTCTTTTTTTAAAAACAAAATGAAACAAAACAAACCAAAACCAAACCAAAACAAGACAAAACAAGAAGACCACTTTCTCCTAGCATTTAAGACTAAATTTTTTTATAACATGTAACTGATGATTTGCTTTGTAGGAAGGACTTCTTATGAGGTTATGTTGCTATTTTAAAATTATAAAAATAAATTGGTGCAGCTTTATTACTACATACAGCCCTGCAGACCCTTCTTTCATAGAACCCAGAAAGCAAATATTCACCTAGAAATGGGCTAATGAGGTGACTGATCTGGTTGCATAAGACAGCGATGCTATGAAGAAAGGTTTGAAGGTTATTCAAGCTCACATTCAGTGTTACTAAAATACAGTGAGCTATTCCGAAGGCATGCCTGCCATTTCGGGCTGACAATTCACAGAGGCTGGTTTTGAACTGGAATAGGGTTGTGACTGCCTTGTAAACAGGAACTAGGGTTGTTCTACTTTTGGCTTCAATCCATTACCAGAGATTATATGATAGGTTCAGATTAGAATCCTTCTCTCTTCCTCAAAATTCAAAGGCATTAAGATAGGAAGTTTTGTTTTTCATGCATCCCTCTATAGCAATGTGTCTCAGAATTAAAACAAGAAAGTTGTTCCTCAACACAAACATTATGACAGCATGCATTAATGTCTAAAATAAATATATTTTCACAACAAGACGAATTATGCACCAATATTCAGTATACCTGGAAAGGTCAGCAGAGAACTCGTCTGGGAGGACAACCAATAAATTATTTGTGTGATAAAAGCAATGTGTTGCCTTGAACAAAATGCTCTGTGTTTTTTAACTCTGACAATTTATTTTCCTTATAAATAAAACATTATCCAAGGTAAAACAATGTAGTGTGCAGTGAACAGAAATAATCTACAATTTTTAGCATGCACTTTAACAATGGTGTGAGTAACAGTGAAACAAGTTCAGCAGTAGATGGAGACTAAGAGCTGGCTCTACAGGTAGGGAGAAAGAACTGGTTATAATGTTTCTAAAATATTACAATACAATCAGCTGCTGTTGCAAGATGTGCCGCCAGCTGGAGTGAAAATTCATACTCACAGTAAGGTTTGTATACTCTTTCTGCCCGAAGATTCCATCTGCTTCATTCTTTTAGTTTCAGTGACACACAGCAACTTGCATATATGCTGAATACTCTGGTAAATCTGCCTTCAAAAGACTATGGTAAGTTTTCTGAAAATTTCTTTGATTTATGGTGGATATTTCTTTTACTGTATATTATATCCAGAAAAGGGTATTTTCAAAAATGTTGTTAAAAATTTTTTGCATTGGAAATATTTGTGTTTCTAGTCAACATGAAAGAAGGTCATTCAGCCTGGGCCCAAGTGAAGCCATTCTCCCAAGCAAAGCCACTGTAGAGATTTCATTGGCTGAAAACTGATGAACCCCCCTGTAAGTATCCAACTGAAACTAAGGAAACAGCAACTGCAACTTTTGTTACATGCAAACTCTGTCCCATGATACTCCAGCTCAGGCACTTCCATATTTATAGATGACAAGAATGCATCAAGGCACCTTTCCTTAAACACCTAGTTCCAAGTATTCTGGCTTCAACAGATGACCCTAAAACTTGAGGATGTGCTGCTACTATGCTGGTAATATGAATTACCTCCCCTCATCTGTGTTGCGTATGAAACACTGGCAAGACAAAGTGTGATAAGTCATGACTAATGTTCACACAGCTAAGAGACAGTTGTTCTGTTACCTTAATGCTTCTTACTTTCTGAATTTAGAGCTTCAGTTTTCTCCTCTCTTTCCCCTCTGTTTGTCATCCTTGGTTTTTTTTCCTAAATAGAGTGTAAGCCTTGGGAGGATAATTGTTAGTAAAGATAGATACAGTATCTGCTGTTTGTACAATACTATTGCATACACAAGTATTCAAGGATTTTATAGGTTCTTTTTATACATATATAAACTATCTGATTAAATACTTGCTTCTTAATTAAAAAAAAAAATCTGTGAGCATATTTGTGAGTTACACATTGGCTGCAGATGAGAACTCTAGTGTTTTTAACTCTTCATGCTTCCCCAACTAGCAGGACATGAAGGGAGATTCACTGGACTGTAAGTTGAAGTTTCTGAATTTGTCCTGAAGCCTGTGTCCAGTTCTGATTCAGATTCCACCATAACCATCTGTTAGCATAAAAGTTTATTTATTTGTTTGTGACAAAACATAGAAAACTCCTAAACTTCTACTGCCTTTTGGAACCAATGACTGACTTACAGAAACAAAGAAAAGGTAATGGCATTGGTGTACAATTTTCTCATAGTGTGTAGCATTTCCCTGAACTCACCTTAGACTTCTACATCATTTCTCATCATTAGGATCCAGTTACATTCAGTAGAGAGGGGCAATCATCTTAAATGGTACTTCTTAGAAGGAAAGCATATAAAACTAGACAGACATCTGTAATGTAGGTGCTGAAATGCAGGTGAGCTGAATCTAATAGTTGTGGTTCATAGAACTAGGAGCAGAATAAAATCTGAATTGTGTTCAGCTGGCTGGTACCACGGCTACTCCAATGGGAAAAAACTTTCCTGTCCTATACTCAGAATTAAAATGGTCGTCACTGGCAAAGAAATTGTGAACCCATTTGTCATGGTTTAAGCCCAGCCAGTAACATAGAAACACACAGCCATTCACTCACCCCTTCCCTCTTTCTCCTCCTTCTCTGGGCAGGTTGGGGAGGAGAATAAAAAGAATGTAAACCCCATGGGTTTACAGAGCAGTCCAATAACTAAAGTAGAATATGAAACTATTATTATTATTATAGAAATAACAAGGAGAGAGAATATACAACTAAAAGGGGAAAGGAAAAAAAAATACAAGTGATGCACAATGCAATTGCTCACCATCCACTGACTGATACTCAGCTGCACCCAAGCAGGAATCTGACCTTCTGGGTAACTGCCCACAGTTTATATACTGGGCTATTCCATAGATGCACTGTGGTATGGAATAGCCCTTTGGCTAGTTTGTGTCAGATGTCTTGTTTCTGCTTCCTCCCAGCTTCTTGTGCCCCTCCTCACCAGTGGAACACAAGAGACTGAAAAGTCCTTGATCAGAGTAAATGTTATTAAGCAACAACTAAAATATGATTGTGTTATCAGCGTTGTTCTCAGACTAAAGCCAGAACACAGCACTGCACCAGCTACTAGGAAGGAGAAAAATAACTGTTACATCTGAAACCAGGACAGCAGTCCAAAGCATTCCGGTGTATTGCCTTCTATTTAAAAAAGAAAAATTATAAACTAACAATTCTACATAATACATAGCAACTATATTTTGTCCAAACAAAATCTAAAACTTTCTTTATAATAATATTTTTGGTTTTGACACTTGGCATTAATAGCTTAACATAAACCATAATATGTAGCTATATGTAATTACATAAGTGCAATAAATAGTTGTGCATATGAGGTAACATATTGGTGTTCTAAGTCTAAACAAAAGCAGAAATAATCCTTTTCAGTAGTCTTGAACCAAATTTGTCTGAACTTATATTTCATCAAATTTCTAAGTCTTTTCATTCTGAGTTATAATATTTTTATCAGTCATCTCTTTTAAATGCATTATTTTTTTCTCAACCAAGTCAAATTTTCTGTTCAGATTAAATATAGTTTCATGTTTTCCATAATCAATGCCAAGGGGTGAAATTTTGGAGAGAGGTTAGAGAGTGTTGTTCCTTTTTCTTCTTCCAGTGTTTCCGAGTGTGTCACCCTGCTGAAGAAAACTGTGTCCTCCCAAACTTCTAGGATGCCACCTGTCACTGTGTTCCACTACACATTGTGATTCATCCCTCATTAACTTCATCATGATGATAAGTGAAACGTAGATAAGTTCCAGTAACCAAGCGCTCAGACTGCAAACTGGGAGCTTGACACTTGGTGTAAAAGGCAAAGGGCAGCTGCTGAAAGGCACCAAAACTGTAAGTTAATATCCGTCTAACAAAGCAACTTTTTCAGAATTGTCCTCAACAAACATAAGCAAGGTAGGACTGCATTTGTCAAAAGCAGTAAAGGAGTATTACACTAAGTGAGATCAGCCCCAGGACAGCTGAGGTATAAGCTTCTCTGTATTGGCCTGCTTTCTTGTCTCACACATATGATTTGGAAGAAGAAACATGAGGAAGTATGAGATCATCGGTAGGTCTTGCTCTAAGTGCTTGAAGAGAATGTGTCAATATTCTGTGCAATGGGCACACTTAACAAGGATTGAAATATTTTCACATGAAACCTAGAAGTTACTAGTAATTTTAAAAATAAGATGAAAACATTGAAGTCACATAACCATTTATTTCCTCTGTACTCTTTTCCTGCTTCATTCATCCTCTGAGTACTAAATTTTCCAGGAAATTAATGAAATTTCTCATGTATATTAGAGGTAAGGTTCTGAAAAGATCAACTGCAATGCAGAACATCAGTGCACAAAAACTATTTCACCTTACATTTTACACTAAATCTGACTAAAGAACCTATCAAGAGACTTAGCGAATCATCATGTCTTACTGTAAAGTAATTTACAGTTGCATTTTCAGGCAGGCATCAGCAGGCTCAAAACCCATTACGGCAAAGATAACAACATTAACTTAATCCTGACAGGCAAAATACTCTAGTCAATACAATTGCAGGTATGGTGTGTTGAAATATCCAACTGCAAACAATCCTGAAAAAGGTCAGTGCAGCACAAGTGTTTAACAATACAAGTGTTCTAGTCTGATGTTTTAGACAAAGGTTATCATCAGTGTTCAAATTAGAGAAATTCACAATGTGTCATTGCCTTTGAAGTTTTTGTAACACTGAGCTTTCATCACAACCACAAGCAGCAGTATTCATGTATCACAAAGCTTTTGTTTAAAAACCTGATTAGAAAACGTATCCAGCTTAAAAAGGTGTGCAAAGAAGTAGTCAACCATTTATTTACATTCTGACGTTTTATAATCTTTCCGTCCATGATATCTAGGTTGCAAAGAAAGGTAGGCAAATATCTGAACATTTGCATCACTCCCAAGCCCATATTCCCTATAGCACTAACAATTTCTAGGAAGTCTATTATTTTCACAAGATCTTTGATTCATGTTAATAATCAAGCTAGAAGATCTGCAACTTGCCAGAGTATACAGATGAAGTATTAAATAAAGTTCAGCTCCCCCCTCTTTCATGGAGGCAAACATCTGTTTTGCAAACACTAAGAATAACATTTAGCTATAAAAGTAGTAGTCACCTTCTGATTAGCAAAATTTCAAGAAAGAGAAGAACTCCTGAAACATAATAATACTGTGCCTCAAACACATCTTTATTTTAATTAAATTTCTTATTGATTTCTACATTTGCAATAAGCCTCTGATGTTAACATAGAAATAAAAAAGCCTTTATAGTGTCTGTTAACTATATACAGCTGTTCTTCTATACAAACTACTGAGGTCCCAACTTCTAGTTATATATGTAATTTTTCAATGTAACTAATGTAAACCACATATTTGTTAAGGCTAGTATTTGTGAGGTAATAAGTCAGGAAGTTTACTTCTACTATTATTTTACGTTCAGACTTTGCTAAGAAAATTACTACTATAATTATTAGACTTTGAGACCTCATTTCTCTGGTGAATCCAGTCATGCAAAGATAAAGGCAAGAAAAAAAGATTTAGAAGTCCAGGATTAAATTTCTTCAGCATTTTCCGATAATGTTAAATATATTCTAATAATGGGTTAACACTTCATGTGAAGAGTAACATGTACAGTTAGTTATATAAAATTGTCAAATTAATCTTTACTGTGGGGGGACAGTTGTTATTACAATAATAACTGGCACATTACTGTGTCATGACTGAATTTCTAGCAGAAGCTGATGCTTCTCAGGGAGGGACAGTCTAGAAGGTTAAAGCAACTATGCTTCATTAAACAAATGCATACCACTAGATCAAGTACCAATAATGACATACCTGACATACAGCAAAGAGGTCTGCACTAGTGTTCTCACCTTGTTTCCTACAACATGTGTCATTGTGGATGCCTGTACTAAGGCCCAGCATGAGCAAGGGGAAGAAAACAAATGATGCCTTCTTAGGGAGAGATGGGCACAACCTACAAATGTAATTTATCAAAAGAAAGGAGAGACTGGAGCTGAACATCTGCATACATTTGTGACTGATATACCTTAATTTCCAAGGTGGTGTAGATTATACTCTGGGGAAAGAAATAAAGATGCTTTTTAGACCACTTGTATGTGAAACTCTAGATAGAAATATGCAATACAGAGACAATTATAGCTAATCCGCAGTTTACATAAAACATCTGACTACTTGCATCACTATTTTGAATTTATTTCTGAGTAGATTTGTAAGAGTTAATATGCAAGTATTACTCAGTGTTAACATAAACTGAAATCTCCAGCTGTCTGCATAAATATTCTGCTCAATAAAACTTCATGAAGTTCAACAGTTTATATCATTAATTGATTTTTTTCTCCAGTGCTAAACTGTAGAAAGAGGCAGGATGGACATCTAACTGACAGTAATTTTTTTTAGTTATCTCAGCTATAATTATTACCAGGTAGATTTTAACATCAGAAACACAGTAAGATCAAGACACAGTAATTTTCTTCAGTTTAATTAATTATACTCCAAAAATGTTGAAGCAAGAAGTTTATTAAATGTTTATTTGAGTGTTGTTACAGGGCTACTTTCCCCCAAATACTCAAAATGGTTTTACTTACATTCATTCGACTCATACTGATTCAATTCACACTGATGCATTTTTAAACTTACTTTGGGATTTTTAACCTGCCTACTTTGCAGAGAGGCTACACACTAACTCAGCTGAGCATGGACGGTCAGCAGCACCTCAAGTCCTGAGTGCTCCAGAAGAACCGTTACTCCTGTACCTGGGGAAGAATCACATAGTACTCATGAATACTTTGTAATAAAACCCCATAGGAAATAGCCCAGAAACTAACACCACAGACAATGAGTGAAGATGAAATAGTTATATGAACATTGTTCTTTACGGTCCACCCAAGGTGAAGTATGCAAAGCCAAATTGCTTTGGATACCCACAGTGCTCATCTTTGGGCATACATGTACAATCATGGCTGGGATAAAGAGAGCAAGGCTGAGGTGCTCACGAGAAGAAATGTGCATTTGGTCTGCATGTTAGAGCACCGAAAAGTATGATTATCTGCATAGCTCATTACTGGTCTATTTCAGTGGGTTCTGACTACAACTGGAGGTACAGATCAGGCAGAAAAGATGGTTTGTGACACTTTAGAAAGGGCCCACTGCCACCATTAAAAGGTTAGATGGTTTTATGAAGAACTGAACTTTAGATTGCATTGCCTGTGAAAGTGTGATAGTTCTGAACAAGAATACACATGTGTTTGAGGCATGCATGCAGAGACACACACATGTAGCTGGATCTTTGCTGTAGTCCAAACTGAGGTTGCTCCAAGGATTGGCTGGCCCAGAGGCAGTCTGCACGCCACAGTAACTGCTAGGCAAGCATGGATGTTCACAGGCAAGTGTCAATCAGCCTTCCAACTAACACAGCTAGTGAATAATATCATTAGGCTCTCTGACTCCTGCTTTGACAAGAAAACTTAGGGGTTTCTTTAGTGCTTCCAAGAACTTTATGTCCATTACTACCATACCATTTAAACCTTATCACTTGACATGCATGTCTATACTATTTTCTATTCAGTTCATAAGGGTACAACCATGCAAAAAGGCCATTTAAAGGAACATTATAAGTGTTGGTCATATTTGCTACCCTTAGATGGGCAGGCCACCTACAGTATTCTTTCCTGGTTTTATAACAAGGTGATAATCACACCTTTCGTTTTATAATTGCCACCTGCAGAAAGATCATTTTTAAGGAGAATGGTAGTGTGGAATGTAAAGGAACTGAGACTGGGAGTTTTCTTCTGTCTGTTCTTGAGTTAAAAGAACAGTGGAGAAACAGTGCAAGTCACCTTTTTCCTGTGTTTGTTTGTGTGTACAATACTTATATATGATACATGTGAGTGCACGTTCTTATTCATTATTTTGGTAAACTTTAAAAAGAATTGACTCCTCCAGCTATGTCTCCATTATATAGAGAGAGAATCGAAACATCTCAAAACTTGCTTCTTGGATATAAAAGCTAATAATCAATATGTTTGAAAAGACTTGTTGTTTTAGCTAAGCTAAACTGTTGTACATTATCCAGTATAGCAGAATATGTGGGGGCCATGAAAGGTTAACCGTTAAAATTTAGCACATAGCCACTGCAGCAAAGCATCTTAGGGACTTCAAACCAGGGTTAAGTGGCTTGCCCCCACCTTAGTCACCACTTATCTGTGCTCCTGTGTAGTTAAGTGCCTATTATAGTACAAATTAATAGGTCTGAGGTACTTAAGATGATCTAAAGACTTATATTGATGTAATCTGTTTAAGATGATGTAAAGGTTTAGCATAGATTATGATACTTATGTATCTGAAAGTCTTAGTTTGGTTTAACTGCAAATATGCTTCCAAGACATGGTTTGGACAGACTAGAGGTAGAGAGGGAAAAGGAGAATATCATGAGTGTTGAAGAATAGTTAAGAAGTGAAGGTGCATAATTTGCCTCAAGCCATGCACTTGAAAGACTATACAAGTACAGGTCCAGAAACTCATAATTATCCTGGACTACTATGAAGATGCTAGCCAATCTAGTCTATTAAATATCTCCCAGCTGTGTTCATGGGAAAGTACTGCTGGTATTATTAGGCAGTTGATAGTTTTGTTATTTCGGAACCATTGGAGTGTTTGACTCCTTAAAAAGTAGAATGAATTTTTGATTTCTGGGCTGAATATATTCATCTTGACCACGTTTATTTAAATATGAATAAAAGAGGAGACTTGAGTGCATTCATCACCTCCCAATTTCCACTCAGCTCTATGATAGGATAGATGTCCCTTGCATGGTTCCTAGGAATTGCTATAGTTACCTAATTATAGGTTACATTGTCATGCATATGTACAAGGTGGGGGGGACACATAAATAAGGCATTTAACCCTGTCATGTTCCTTCATCTTCAAATGTTTAACTGAAGAATCCTAAACGTGGTTTTGTTTATGTATCCATCTTGCTTCCCTGAAAAAATGGTATTTTTAGTACTGTTTTGGAAAGGTACACAACAATGGCTTCAATGCATTGCATTTAATAAGTAAGAAAGCATTCAAAGATTTGATATTTTTTAAAGTTTTAATTTTTGCCTTCCTTCCAAAGCAATGTGAACTTTCCAGTCTACATGCTAAAGACTGAAGTTCCACAAAGACAAAAATGGACAATGTTTCTTTAGCAGACAATTTGTCACATAGCCTTTAAGTTTTACTAGCCTGGAGAGATATCCGACAACTAAATAGTGAAAGGAAAGTGAATGATTAGCTGGCAGACCTTCAGGCTACTGGAAGATAGTTTTAGTAGCCTGTCATGAAAATCTGTGGCCTCAGGCTGCGGGGCTACTTTTTATTTCCAAGCCTGTTATTGATTTTGGTATGAAGAAAATAATTTGGTATTGTTGCTTAAGGTGTCACTGAGAAAGGAAAAAAAGAAGTCCTAGAAAAAATACCGACCGCGTTTCATTTGCTAACAGTTTTTACTTCAAATTTACCTTTTTACTACAACAAGGATTGAGCTGGTGGATGAGGGGTATTTACTACTTAAAGGTACTACCATCTTTATGAAACATGGCACACTAATCGAAAACACAAGTAAACTGAAAATTAAATTTAAAAGCCTATAATTTAGTATCTTCCTTGCCAGGAATGATGACTTTCATTTACGGAGGGAATCCAGAGCTGCTCAGGGTCAGTGTGATGTGTGCCATTTTCAGGCCTATCGCGGAGGCTGATGGAGTTGATTAATTTCTTGGAACTCAGCTTTGTCTTCTCCAGCTCACTGAACAACTTCATTTCAGCTGATGAGTTCAAACAGGGGTCAGAGCAATCCTCATTTCTGACAATCCCACGAAATGGGAATTAATTTTATGAGTTAGTACTATTGCGTTCAAGAACTAAGCAGAAAGCAGCCAGCTAACTTAACCTAAGGAGGGAAAGAAATATTCCATTTACAAAGTCTACTAAGGTAGACTGAACTGTTTAAAAATACAGGAAAATATTTACATTAGCCAGAGAAAATGATTAAACAAGCCATAGAATCTAATGCCTGAAAACCCATTTAAGGTCCATGTAAGAGCAAACACTTAACTTGTAGCTGTTGCTCTTCATCATAATTTTAAAAACACATTCAGGTGGATTAAAATGAGTTAGAAAGGAATGAAAGATGCAGGGCAATGAGGAGAGCATACCTTCTTTAGAGGTAACAAGATTACAAGCTCTAGTTCTGTTTCAGTGGCTGCCGAGACATAATAAAGCAATGCTGCTCATGTAAGTAGTAATGGCATTAACATTATGAATATTGATATTCTTTTCAGAAGTATTTCACAATGCAATCTTCAGTCTTTCTGCTCAAAGATGATTCAATACAAGTAACACTACTAAATGAATGCAATTTTGAAAATCAGTATGCAAACAACACCACTTGACCTAACAATGCCCACATCTTTCAGATACCACGAGGACTTATTTTAAAGATTTTTTCTAACTATTATTTGCATGGAATGATCTAGAACTACTTGCATCTTGACATAAACTAAACTTACACATTAAAAGCATTTGCTAAGGTTGTTACCTCTGGCATTGTTCTTTCCAGTGCTCTGGTTTGAAAAGCTTGCAACATCTGAAACATCTCCCAAACATATAGAAAAGGTTTTTCTCTTTCAGCATGCAGAGGTCTGGTTGAAAAGCAGAGATCAGGAACACAGAGACCACCATATCCTGCGGCAGTGAATGTGAGTTTTCTCAAACAGGCAATTAACTATTCTTGATTTGATGTGGAAAAGTTAAAACACAGCCATAAAATGGAGTTACATTTAAGTTCTGTGGTTTCCTATTCATGCATAATCCATATAGTGCAACAACAAACTAGAAGCTGTAGATTTTTCTGTTTTGTCTGGTTTCTCATGTGAATGCAGTGTTTGACTTTTATCTCCACCAGTTCATAAGCAAAAATTATTCCCTTGTTCCTTTCTTCAGAGTACAGCGCATCTCTGTCTGGAACATATGGTGGAAGTAGACAGAAAAGCCAAATACAGTCAGATTACAAAGGTCATATTGTTGCTACTTTGATGTTTTATCTTTTCTCTAATTTGTAAAAGGACCTTTTTATTAATTTTTCAACTTGGTGGTCCAAAAAGCCCACAACATCCAAAACCTATTAATCTGACATTGAATCTCTAGAAAGCTAGAGTCAGAAAGCCTGTCTTGAATGAAATAACCTTGGTCATGGATTTTTTCTGTAAGGAAATCATCCATTTCTATGCATGTTCATTAACAAAATAGCAAACATATATATGAGGACAGTTGTTAGCAGAATTTTTTCACAGACATGTTCCATTTTCTTATGTCTTTTGAATATTTGCATTGCAATTTTAAAAGTTCAAACCACTTACAAATCTAAACCAGTGAAATGAGATCAGTCCAGAGAAATATTTTTTATTTCATTATATTTTCTACATCTTTGATATGCAGATTTTCGTAATAATTTCTGTAGGTGATATTCAGATGTCAGACTAGTTTTACCACTTTGAAAATCCACATTCAAGTCAGTCATTACTAAACCATACATGGGGGTATATGCAATAATATTTGTTGCACGAGATTACTAGCCGATATCCTAGACTCCACTTAGTGTTGACCTAATGACTTCACTTCGTATTGACCAAATACTTTATTCTACAGAAGCCAACACTTATGTAGTCCATAAATGTTAAAAAGGTGTCATTTTTATAAACACATAATTTTATTTGTTTTTTCTGGTTCCTGCAACATATGAAAATAAAGTCAACTTTTCAAGAGGAAAAAAAATTTGGGAAAACAAATAATTTAAGAACTTTAATAAGTCAGGTAATTGTTGGATTTTTGTTCACAACAATTTGATCAGATAATAGAATTATACTTTAAAAGACCTGTTTTGAATATCAGATGCTTTATTAAATATAACAATTTGCCCTCCTGCTTACACTATCCCCCTTTAGTTTATAATTGGATCTAGCAAATTGTAATATTCTACCAATCAATTTATCTAGTGATTGACTCCAAATGCAATCAAAAATCCCAACAGAACTTATATTCTTTTCATACTAATGTTTAAAATGGTGATAAAATGCATATGAAAACAGAATAAAAAAACTTGTATTTTAAATGAAACACCTGAGAAGTGTCAAATCTAAAGATTTACAGTTCAAACCACAGAGAATGTTGATCTGTGGTTCTTATTTATCTAGAGGCTTCTCTATATATTTTATTTGTATGGGCAAACCGTTTGGTCACAGATTTCTTCTGGTTTATTCTAATCATTTAAAAAAAGACCAATCAAAACTTCTGTTTGTAAGTCGCTGACAGAATTTATCTCTGCAAAACACACAAACCACAAATGTTTAAAAAGAGTGATACTGATGTACAAAGGATCAATCTTCTGTGTCTTTTTGTATAATTTTGCAGTCATTAAACAAAGAAATTAACTTTCTTCCCAAGCAGTTCATGGCAGTGCCTATGCAGGTGTTGATATTTAATTCTGCCCCTTTTCTCACCCTTTACTTGCCTGGAAGTCAGGGACATGAGTTAGAGCTTTTGCTTTTCTGTATGATGTTCTGAGTTGCCCTCTTAAATAGGGTTGACTCATGAAATTGCAAACCTTGGGTTCAAAACATGAATCATTTTGCTGAGGAATAAAAGAAACATTTTCCAAGTGAACCCTTCCAACTTCCATTGTTTTGTATATTGAACGATATAGCAAATCAGTAGCTCAGAGCTAGAAGACAAAAGAATAATTTCTGCTGTCACCAATGAGTGCAGCAATTGTTGAAGCACAAACTGTGCTGGTGGAGTACTTAGAGTTTAGGAGTTTTCATTCAATAGCTGATGTTTGACGTTAACTCATGTAAATCCTATAAATCAACTTGTCCAGTGAAGCTGAGATCTTGGTGGAGATCTTATTAGCAGCAGACATGAATGGTATGATATTTTTAATTTATAAATATATTTATATTCTCAGATATTTCCCTTGGAAAAAATCACTCCCTTGTAATTTGCAATGAAAGAAAGCAAACTGTGAATAACAGCTTAAAATGTCACTATGACAATGAACCTTAGCTACTTAGAAGTGAATTTTTCATAAGACTTCCTTAAGCAGAAACACTTATCATTTGGAACAAGACTGTAGGAGGTGGGGAGGGGGGTTGGGAAGGGGACACAAAAATCGGAGGATGGGTTAGTTCCACTACAGAAGCCTTGAAGTGCTATGAATCACAATCCATGGCCTATAAAGGTTATACGCTGGGCAAAAAAGATGGTATGCAACTAGTTTTTATTTTGAATTATACATAGAATCTCCACCAACAAAGATATCCTCTTCAGAAGGAAAAAAGAAAAAGTAAAAGAAAAAGGTACTCATTCATTTTGAGCAAGGTATTGCTCAGTTTTCTTCAAACCTCTGGTATTACTGGGTTTACTTAAGTAACTAAGTATCCCATTTATAACTGCAATTACTAGTTATCAGATTATACACAATAATGACTAAAAGTTACACAGAACACTGAAAGTGGGTGGGGAGAGTTATCTGATCCAGTTCTGCAAGTAGAAACACATTTTGCAAAGTGAAAACCTGTCTTTTTAGATTAATTTTCCTGGCTGTCCTTACTTCCAGCATGTGCAAAATTTTCACACTGCCTTTGCTTGTCCAAGTCACAAGACTTATGTTTTGCTCACAGCTACCCACAGCATCTAGCTCCAGCCTCAAAAAGTCTTATTATGATGGTTTTACCTTTTCTTTTCCTCAATAAGGGAGGAAGTATGGAAAGATTCTAGCAGTCTTCTGACCCAGTATATGAAAGCAGTAAGACTTTCTGAAGCTTAAATGAATACATAACAGCAAACACTTCTGCATCAGCTACTTGCCATCTCTCCTTGTAACACAAGAAAATGGACAACGCACATGGGAGCTGTGTGCTATCCATTCAGAGATCTTCAAATAGTATTCCTTAATTAATTCCCATGGGATACAGTTCTGAGAACTAGTTTCTCTTATTACTGAGTTCTTCTCTATATTAACAGTACATTACACCAACGGGACGGCAAACTATTATAATTTAGGATTTTACACTTATTTTATCATCCTTAATTCAACCTTTCACAGACAAGACCTCACATACACTGTGCCTCACTGTGCACTGTCCATTTATGCCTAGAAAAGACAAAGGACAGATTGCAGCCATTATAGCGCTGCTACCCAGCCCTAGCAATTCACTGCTAATCTGGCAACCTGACCTGAAGGGACCAGTTTTAGGGAGAATGTAATTTAGTCATTATGCCCATTTGGTTCTAGGTTTATCTCAGTCTTTCAGTAACTTCACAGAAAGAAGCTACTGGGCTTTGTCAATTCTACTGTTCTGAACAGTTGCTCATGAATTAATATGCAGTCTCTGATGCATCTGGCCTAGACATCGAAAACTGAGATCTGGGACTTGAACTGCTGCTGAACGTCAAGTGAAGGCCAACAGAAGATAAGAAAACCGTGGGAATAATATTTAATTTCTCCAGCCAATGAAATTAAACTTACATTCTGCAAAGTCAAGTAGTTGTGAAGATCCCTCATCACATTTAAAGATTTGTAATTATTAGCAAACACAATAATAACTACTACTAGGACACAAGTCCTGTCAACTAAATAAATTAGATTTATCCTGCAGAAAGCAGCTATCGTCATCCTTTCTTATACACATTGATAACTGAATGTGCAAAGTAAATAATAAATTTGATCTGAGGTGATCCTTTGGAAAACAGATAAAAGCCATTAAAAAAAAAAGCCTTTAATAATTTTCCCATTTCTTCATCTTCACATTTATGTCAGAAGACACAAAATTAAATAAATAAAATTAAAAAGTTGCAAATTGTTCTAACACTAATAACAAAAATATTGTAAGCAATCCAATATTGCACTTTTAATAAGCTTATTAAAAAAATAGAAAAGAATAGTTTACATTAGATGAGGTAAAAAAACAGTAAAGCCCAACATTTTAATTTTCAATTGTGTTCATTGGACATGTGCAATGTATTTTTCATATTCTAAAATATCAGTTAGAGTTTGTAGTTTTGTACAGTTGGCTGGATTATATCTGTGGGCTTTTTAGAGTTTAGTATCATCAGTAAATTGACATCATATATCTGTGGGCTTTTTTGAGTTTAGTATCATCAGTAAATTGACATCAAAGCTGTCACAGAACCACAGCATGGCTGAGGTTGGAAGGGACCTCTGGAGGTCATCTAGTCCAACATCCCTGCTCAGGCAGGGTCATCTAAAGCAGGTTCTTATGGCTTTTAAATATCTCTAAGGGGCGACACTCCACAACCTCTCTGGGCAACCTTTGCCAGTATTTCCTATGTTAAGATGGAGTTTGCTGTGTTTCAGTTTGTGTCCATTGCCTCTTGTCCTGTCACTGGGCATCACTGAATAGACCCTGGCTTCATCCTCTTTGAACTCTGCCTTCAGGTCTGTATATTCATTGATGAGATCTCCACTAAGCCTTCTCTTCTCCAGGCTGAACAGCCCCAGCTCTCTCAGCATCTCCTTACACATGAGATACTCCAGTCTTTTCATCATCTTGTGGTCTTTTGCTGTACTCTCTCCACTGTGTCCATGCCTGTTATAGCCCAGAACTGGATCCAGCACTCCAGGTGCTGCCTCACCGGTGCTGATTAGTAGGAAGGATTGCCTGTCTTCTCCTACTGACAACACTTCTGTTAATGCAGGACACCATTTGCCTTTTTTGATGCAAGGGAAAATTGTCAGTTCATGTTTATCTTGGTGCCCATCAGGCCCGCTAGGTCTTTTTATGCAAAGCTGCTTTCCAGCCAGTCAGACCCCAGTGCATACTGGTGCCTGGGATTATCCTTCCCCAAGTGCAGGATTTGGCACTTCCCCATGTTAAACTCTTCAAGAAACAAATGTAAAAGTGCACACAAAACTCATACTAGCAAAATAAAACAAATAGAAAGAAAAAGTTTCTTTTCCTCAGTTCTTACCCTTTACATGCGTGAAAAAGAAGCTGTATATCTAGTACACTGAGTATATCAGATACTCAAAATAGGATAGCCAACACCTTTGCGCATCTTGAACGTGCCTGATATTCCTTTGTTGGTCAGCACTTATCAAGGATTCAGGTTATCTAGGCCCCTTCATGTCCTCTGCTGGACAGAATCCAAACTCTATCATTTCCCATGAGATTTAACCATAAGAGTGTCAAACCAAGCCACATCTTCAGTGCTCCCTGCCACATAGCTTGTCAGCTCCTCATTCTGCATTTAGGAATCTCTTTCTGAATAATTTGTCTCTGCATAAATCTGAAGATTTTATGCTGGACTTTCTGGAGATGTGGCTGCCTATTCTACTACAGATGTTGAGGTTTAATCTACAGGTTATATACATCTGGTCCTTGCATTTTTTTATATACACAGAAATATATCTTTATACATCCATATATAGGTATTTATACACACCAATGCAAATATTCCAGATATAAACACTATACGATAAGCATGTGATATTACACAGAGCTATACGTAAAAAGGCAGATATTTGTAAAGACCTTAATTTTATAGCTGCAGATACATTTGTAGATCTATATTTACTTATAAAGTGATCTAAAAGCTTATATTTACATGTAAGTATCTATCTTCGGTTAATTCTAGGATTTTAGATTTAGCTGTATTATGCTGAAGGAGACACCAGCAACACACATGTATCTCAGAAAGGAAGTGTAAAATTAACATGCATCTTATAGTGATGGCCTACCTGCCATTTCAATTCTTCTCAGAACAGCCAAGCCAGCAGGGACAGAAGCTCAACTGGCAGCATTGGAGAGTGGCAGCAGAAAACTGTGAATTATCACAGGTAAAAAAGAGGCTGTATATCTGCATCTACATCAGTACGTCTTAGAGCACCAGGAAATATGACAACTGGTTTGTACTTATCCATTTTGCTTGCTGCATCTCTGATGTATTTATCAGTTGTGCAATTTATGTTTTTAAAACTCAGTAAATGTGTTCAGCAAAAAATTAAAAAATAAAAAATAAAATAAAAAGGACCCTCCAGCAAATTCCTCTAGTGCAGGCTTTTGTTAGCTATATGCTATGACACAGATCTTACATTGCTCATGCTCAGAAATATTTTTACTCAAAACTATTGGAGGAAGTAAGATAGTATTCTTTCATTTTCATGTCATTTTTCATTATTAAACTGAACAAGTAGGAATTGCAAAGCTGAGCAGATGGTTTCAGGGCACCCAAAACGGCTTGTCTCTTGGACAGAAAGAACGTTAGGCTGCGGGAAGTGTAACTAACTGTTATCAGTTGTGGGAGTTCTCAGCAGCTGACACTGAAAAAGATCATTAGTCTCCTACATTTTTTTTAAATGTTATTTTAAAGTTAAGAGTAAATTTGTTAGTCTCCAGTGTAAATCAAATGGAAGTAGCTGTCATAAAATGATGGACAGTACCACTGGAAGTCTTCACTAAAGCAATACCAAAGCAAGATATTGTGATATTGTGGTATGGACATATACCACTGTGGGGATGATCAGAGTTTTGGAAGGTTAGAGTGAGAAAAAGACAACATCATTTTTTCCCATACCAGTACACCTGTTTCAGAGCTAATCTGATTTTTCTGCAGAGCCAGGCTATACTCCTTGGAAAAATACATTTATGATGGAGGTTACAGTGTAAGTCAGAGGTAAGGACACAGGAAGTGCAACATCCCCCAGCTGCCCTCTCCTACAGACATCATCTTCCACAGACTCTTCACAGTGAATTAAATGAATTGAAAGAAAGAGAAAAGGAAGGAAATATTAATTTACTGTAATATTTTAAAGAAAGAATGGAAAACAATAAAGCTATTTTATAGTATCATATTTTCCCAGTAGAGGAAAGCAAATATTTTGAAAATTAAAGTCATGAACGAATATTTAACATACATAAACAGAAGTCTATAAAATCTGTAACAGCTGTTTCAGATAAGATTTGTAACAGCCACTTAGTTTTTCACAAGTGTCATAAAGTCTTCTGACAGAAGAAACATAATTCAACAAGTTAGTAAAACTCAACAAAGTGACTATTCCATTTAAGTCACAGTGGTATTTTCAAGCACATAAAACCCTACATTCAGGGTGTAGCTCTTACAAATCAAACTACATTCACAAATACTGCTATGGGAATGAATGGGGGCAAAACAAAACATGAAGTTCATTAAGACTGAATTTGGTGAATGCTCCCTTTTATTTTCCTTTATGCTAATATCTTTCAAAAGTAAAGAGTACAGAAAGGAAAAGTCAGCAAGTGACTATCATGGAAAAACAGGGGAGGAATAAGTACTGACAGTGATTGAATTATATTGATCATATCAACAAAACAGCTATCACTGGCACAGGAGACCCAGGACCATCAGCCTGGGACCATCTGGCAGTGATCAGTGCAGTGCCTGACATCAAGCAGGTAATGTTAACTCCACCCCTGAAAGGGGGATATGAACTATGATCAGAGATACAGCCCCATCAATAGACATCTATTTTCCTGCTTTGCCATAAATGTCAGTGTCCATAGACCCCTCAATTATTCAGTGTTCTGCTGAAGGTTAAAGGCTTAGAACTGATTTTATAAGCCAGTCTTGACACATATTTTTTCCCCTGGCCACACACATGCACACACACAAAGCACAGTCTGGGAATGCCACAGTAGATAAGAATCAGTTGCAATTCATTTGTGACAATTAGAGAAAAAATGGGGAGTACTTAAGGTAAATCATAAGCAACAGACTTTGGTTCTTTGGAAAAGATTTTTTGAAAGCAAAAGGCTAAACACATTTGGCTTTTTCTTGGTAGTGGTTTTCCCTTTTTCAAAACCAACATTACAATTTTATGATGCACAAAATGGAAAACTTTCAAAAATGTCAGGTTTTGAAAAAGATTACTATGAATAATGTATTTCAATACGTCTTTGTCAAACTGTTCTATAGTACATACATTTGTAATTTCTGAACACTGAATTTACTGGGAAGTGACACTACTTTGCTCATGCTGTTCACACTTGTTTGCAAATAGAGGCAATCAGGCTTTGAGCTTCAAATTCAAGTGTCCAGATACTGACGTGACTTGCCTGAAAGTACTGGCAGGAAAAGTGTGCTGTGTTAAAAATTCATAAAGAACAGTGCTTTTTATTTCAAGAGTAACAGGAGCAAAAGGTTTTTGCAGTGCCCTGGGAAACAGAAAGTTCAAATATTGTGAAGTTACAGGAGTAGATCAGAGCATACTATTCACAGTTAAAGCCTACAAGGCAGTTTTTTAAAGTATCTTGGGTGAGACAACTCAAGGAGAGCTGAACCTAAGCAGCCAATTTGCTGAGTTTTGTTCAGGCTGTAAATTAAGTAGCTTTTATTACAGGATCATGAGTTGCAAGAACTGCACATTGAACAACGGAAAAATATATTTGAATCTGTGTATTTCTAGGTTATCTAAACTTATGTTTCTACAAATTCTGAAATGTCAAATACACCCATAAAGGGCTGATACAACAGATAAGATATTTCAAAATTCTGAGTCTCATCAAGTATATATCTGGCTACTTTTCCAGGCACCGTCATGTGGGAACTAGATGCATTCAGGTTCCAGGCTAGAAGGAGACAGGTATCAGAAATGCATGCACTCTCTTTGAGTTAGATCTAAAAATCTACTGCCTAAGGTGTAACATTTCTTTAGCCTCTTGTCCTCTTTTTCCCAAAGTCTGTACTGACTGTTAACAAAACTGCTATACATCATGTTTTTTTTAAACTATCTTTAAATTAATATTCAGCAAAACAGCTTTGTATTTTAGACAGTTTCTGAACCAGATCCTTCTAGAAGAGACAAACAACTAGAAACACTTGCCAAATATGTTCTTTCATACCTTTAATTAATATCAAATGTCTGTCAGATGGCTGACTGAATCCTTTGAGAAAAAATTAGTAAACTAAAACCTCAGAGTTTGACAGTAGTCAAATTATGCAAAGGAGGTCCACCTCAAACATATGCACACAAATAAGGAAGTGCCAAGACAGCAGCATTATGGGGAAAGCCTTCACTCTTTTGGTGAGGAAATCAGTGTGACTGGGTGACCATCTGAAGTACCACTTTAATACACCTAACGTGGGGTACAAGCAGGAGGAATTAGAGATCTATGTGCAAACGCAGGTTACAATCATACCAGGGTTATAGAGATGTGGCAGGAAGGCTCCCATAACTAAAGTACTGGAATGGATTGATACAGACTCCTTAGAAAGGGCAGTCTGGGAAGGAAAGGAGAGGGAGGTGCTCTTTATGTGAAAAAATAGCAGACACACATGGGGCTCTGCCTTGGGATGGATGACAAGCCAGTCAAGATCTTATGTGTTAGAGGGTAGACAAACATGGGTGGTGTTGTCGTGAGTGTCTGCTATAGGCTGCCTCAACGGGAAGAAGCAGCAGATGAACCCTTCTAACAATGGGAGGAAGTGTCATATGTCCTTGTCTTCATGGGACACTTTAAATACCCTAGTATCTGCTGGTAGGCCACAAGCAATCCGTGGAATTTGTGGAAAACATTGGTGACAACCTCTTAACACAGGCTGAAGCTTTAGCTGCACTCATCAGGAAATGATAGAGATCAGGAGAAAGGATCAAGGCAAAATGTAGGATCACAGCTCTGGACGTCAGAGCAGATTCTGTCATAATCAGGGACCTGCTTGTAAAAGTCCAACAGAATAGAGCTGTGGGGAAAAGAAGGGTCCCAGGAGAGGTGGTTGTTTTTCAGGGATTACATCCAAACCCAGGAATAGTTTACCCCATGATCAGGATATCAAACAAAGGTGGCAGAAGGCCTACATGGATGAACAAGGAACTCTTTAACTAAACTGTTATCCAAAGGAAGCATACAGAATGTGGAAGAAGGGTCAGGCAGCCCAGGACTGACGTAGAGACACTACACGCTGGGATGAATTTATGAAAGTCAAAACTCATCTGGAGGTGGACTACAAAATCTCCAGAGGTCACTTCCAACATCAAACACTGTTATTCTGTGATTCAGTAATTTTGTGAAATATTCACAGAAATGTCCATATCTCCCTAGAGTATTTTAGTGAAGTTTTACCATTTCTTTCTTAACTTCATTCAGCCTCCTCATTTCTTCTCCATCCTATGTTACAATGTATGTTTCCAAGTCATCTAGAATGTGTACCTTCTCTACACACACATGCAGTCATAAAGCCTCCTACAGTTTTCTTACATGCTGACAGCCAGCATCATTAGCACCTGGTGAAATGTCAACACCCTAGTCCTTTCCCAGCTGAAATAAATGGCACAGAAAGGATGTGAATTCCTGTGTCATAAGGCATCTATGAAGAAGCTCATAGTCATTCAAAATAATAAGGAAGCTTCTAGGAAAGGATAGGATGCTGTGATTTGTGAAGTTCATTCCCAATGGCTCAGGCAACATACAAGTCTTCAGAACTCGGTTCTTCCAGTCTCAGAACATTTAGCAACAGTGGAGCAGAACATTAACAACTTCTATCCTTGCTCCACTGTGGCAGAGCTGCTCGATATTTTCACAGGTCTTATATAGCTGTCCAGTATATTATGTCTTCCTCTTTTTTTTGTAAGTTTATAGGGGGAGTAGTTGTGGGTTTTTTTCCTCATATCTGCTAGCCAGAAAGAGAAAAGGCTTTGGTATGTTAGACCTTGGGATGAAGGCAATCTTTTTGTCATTCCCCGTTGATAACTTCTGGTGATTAACTATTTCTGGTTTATTTTGAAAACTGGACCCTAGACTCAAAGTATATTTACGGGTCTTGATGGAGGTTTCCTTGCTATTGAAGATCTTTAAGCATATTTTGCAAATCCATAAAAAGATGATTTGCTGCTTTATAAACCCCAGAACAGCATCAGTTTGAAGCAGTATTCCTTTTTCTAATGACATAGTACATATAAACAGCTGCATAGGAAAACTGCGCATTGTGAACTCACAAAATGGGTGACCACAAAATTTTCTCTTTATGGAAGATCCTATTGCAATTAATTTTGGTTGGATGAAAATGCAGTCCTCTTCTTACACACAACTCTGTAAGCTCCCATGTAATGCAGTCTCCACTTCCAGCAATAGATATGCAAGCATTTTTCTTATATCATTTTCAAGTTCTTTGTTTCTTACTACTTAGCCTTCTAGTCTTTGCTTTTCACTCTCACCAAAGCAAAAAATCCGAGGTTCCTGCAGCTCTGCTACAGCTGCATGCAGCTATAGCGATGACTATTCAAAGTCTTGAAGGTCAAACATTACTTGAGTATAGGTTCAATGCCTATTCCCATTTTAATGACATCTTTATTCACCAAGAACATTGCAGAAATTCTTCCTGTTAGACACTGTAATATTTACAAGAAAAAGTTCATCTTTTTAAAATTATCATATGTACAAGTCAAGAACTTCATCTCAAAAATGCTGCCACAGTAAAGGAAAACTGTCAAATATCTCCCAGTAAGAATAGAGCGACATGCTATTGCAAATAAAATGCCTTCTACTTACTAAATAAATAAAATAACATAGAGTTAATTCTTGGCAATATTAGGTATACTATCTTTGAAATTTACACATTTTAAATCTGATCAGTTTTTTGTACCAGGAAAAGATGTTATCAGTCTCATACTAAAAGAAACCATTAATTGTGTGGTGATCATAGAAGATGTAAAAGTTTAGACTATATGTTCTGCTACATTACTGTATTCTTCCTCATTTAGAGAGAACTATTAGAAAATCTAAAATAATGGGCAATATAGGATTTATCATTGCCTGTATCTTTCTGGATCTAGTCAAAAAAGCTATGTACTTTACTGTTCTGAAAAATAATACATGTTTTGTAAGAAGTCCCTTATGAATCAATTGATATGTGAATAGGTAGATCCATTAGACAGAAGTGAACGTGAGGAAATGGGTAATACTTACATTTTAACAGGGATTATGGAAGAAAATGTTTTGTTGTGCTTAATCCTGTTTCAAATAAATATATCAAAAAAAAAGAAAAAAGCCTAAACAAAACAAAAAACCAAATACACTGAAACAAAAACAAATCATCTTCTTACCTGGATTGTTATCATCAAGTTTTCTAGATACTGAGAACCTGTTCTTGTCTTACTTGGCAAATCATGTTTTCAACTGGAATTTGGATGCTTAGACTTCCAAAAGTAGGAGTTTCCTTTTGCTTGAATTTTGAGGGGTCATTGCCAGACCTTTTCATATAGCCAAATTTTAACCTTGAATAAATTACTCATTGCAAGGGTTTTTTTGCTCAGTTTCAATATATTGTTGCAGTTTCTGAAACTAATAATCAGATTTCTTTGAACTCTCCTTAAACTTGAAAACGACAAGGCTATTTTCTTTAGATTTGCTGTTTCCTTTTGTTGACATTTGAAATATTTTCTTTTTATTGTAATGGTTGCAGTGAATTCTACTAAAATTTTGATTTGTGGCTTATTTAAATTCAGGGATTATTCTGGCAACCTTAACATATACTTTTAATTCTCCAGGGATAAGTCCACCCAGAATCATATTGTCATCTGGTCATATTTCTTTTGTATACAGGATTTTTTAATGATTTACATACCCACTAATTTCCTTTTTCAGTGTTCCAGATTCTGTCCAATTCCCAATTTTCAGCATCTTAACTTGTATTGAAACTGCTCTGAAAACAATTTTTCCCTTATTAATCTTTTTTTGTGTACTTTCACTCTGCAATCCTTTTTCAGAATAATATTGTAAATAAATAGAACCATTTCCCCATCCCTAGTTTCCTTGCAATTTGATGATAGAAACAACAGACAATTTATAACCTAAGAGATTTCCGATTTCAATTGATTGCCTTTTACTGTTGTTAATGGCTGTACTGACACATCATATTCTTTCATCTCTAATAGCCTTTTATACTTACTACAAAAAAGTCTGAAAAAAGCTTTTATGTTTCAGATACTACTTTGGCTTCCTACTATAGAGTAATACCTATTAGCTAATACCTATTGTTCTAACAGAACATAAGCCTCCTAGAAAGCAGTTCTGGCAATTTCAAGACAGTTGATAAATTGTGTATGCTACTATTGCCAGGATACCCACATCAATGCATTCAAACATTTCCACACTTTTCATACAGCAGGTCCAAGACACTCCACAATGGATTCTGGTATGAGAAAGCGGTCAATACGTATTCTAAAATCATCTGTATTTAGAACAATACTTACATCTATTTAACTTTGAATGTTTATCTCTGCGACTTCAGTAAGAATTAATATGCTGAAGATCCATATGGAATAACCTTAGCTGTTACAACTGTCTGTATGTCGTATGTATGTGCTTTTCTACAGATACTTAAGTATAAAATGTTGAGACAGCAAGTGAAATAAAGTATCTAAAAGACAAGTTTCATCAAAGACTAGAGAACAAATACAGCATTGTAGCATAATCCCTCTATGTCACTGAGCCTGGTACTACTCACTGCCTGACTGTAGCCCTAGATACTAAAAACACTTGACAAATCAAGTTCAATCAATAAATGACTCCTGCGAGGACCACAGATATTTATTTCCCTTTTGGCTAAATGTTTCTTTTGTTATCATTGATCACATTTGGTGCAACAATTGAGTTATTGCAAATTCTAGCTGATTAATCTTCTTTGAGTATTCAGCTTCACTGAATCTCTCAGTTACTTTTTTTTTACTTTAGAAAATACTTGAGTGTTCACTAGCTGCTCCCAGATTGAGTGCAGTGGCAAGCATGACCAAAATGTAATGTAGCCTTCAGAGTAAAAAGTGAAGAAATCTTCCTTTATTCTTGAATGGTCTGTTATTTTTTTTTTTCACAATTGTATATAGGGTTACTGTTGCATATGGACTGAAAATGCAAAATTATGGATTTAGATTAATAGTTAAAACCATCTGAATAGACTGTGTAAACCATATCATATTCCATTACTCTATATATTCTTTGTCAGATTGGCTGCCTAAAGAAAAAAAGAACAAAGGAAGAGTTGAGACAAACAGAAAGATACCTGCTGTTCTTCTGTTTGAGAAAGGGGCCATTGCAGGTAGCTCCTTGCAAGCAGAACTTCCCTTGCTGCTTATGAGACCAGTGCTTATTTAGTAAAGCTCCAAATGGGAATGTCTTGTTACAATGCACAATTTCATTTGCAATGTTGACTCAACCCTGGATTCCAGAACACCTTGAAATGAATCGGTTTTGCTTTGCAGATAGGGGGGGAAAAAATAAATCTTAAATAGTAAAATACATTGCACAGTTTCAGTACCTGCCCAGTGGAGCCACCTGCCATGGGCCCTGTCTGTCCACTTTGTCACATGGCTTCAGGGCCACACAATACTGCCAATGAGTGTTCATGTAGTTTGTACTCTCAGATAGTATCTAGTCTTGTAATGAGTGTGAAGCTTCCTGAGGGAGATAAAGGCAACAATTGTATTTTTTAGTATTGTAGCAAAGAAACTCGTAAAAGGTTAAAACAGGAAACAATGAAGAAATGTTCCCTGCACCTCTCTCCACTCCTGCGTTCTTCCTCCCACCCCCTAAAAAAGAGAAAACACTTGGCAATTTTGCCTCCTACTGATAACAAAATTTCCAACTTCCGTCTTTTAATCCATCACACAGAAGTCTTCAATAAAAACACTTAAAGAACTATGGGTGCATTTAATTGTTGCTACTGCTTGAAAAAGTTTTTAATCTATTTGTGGCAGAGATTGTGTTCCTAAGAAAGTTAACAAGATGATGCTATCACATCATCTAGCAGTAGATAAATCTTGACACATTTCTTCTACCCTTTTTGTAGCAGAAAGTGTTTATGCTGTAGTGCCTGTGTTGAGCTGAATGTTTAAGGGATGCCATGACTCTGCCTAAATCATTAGTTTCCTCATCTTCTTCAATGGTCATATAGATTGTAAAAATCACTAAGTAGGCATCTTCTGCTGAGATTCAAATCTTGTTCTACTTTCAACAGGAATCTTTCTTACATGTTGTTTATATCTGCATCTCAGTGCAAAAGAGCCCTTTCCAAACTTTGCTTATAATTGTAGAAATGATCAAAATACTTTTGCTTTTCCTCTCATTGATTTTTGTAAATGCATCATCATAAATGTTTCAGCACAATAGCTTTACATTGTTTCATTTTTGCTCTGCCAGTCATTATATATGCCTCTATTTCTTCCTCACCAGTTATTCTTGTCAATTTAAATAAACATTTCTTAGGTGTGTAAAAGTTGAGACAGCAGATTTCAGTAGTGATGCCTAAAACTTTATTGTCCATCTAACAATGAGGGCTAATATGACCACAGATCACCTTAATGAAAGGGCAAGGTATATTCTTATGAAACTTTCAGATATCACAGTTGCAGTCCATTGCTCATATTTAGAAAGATCAAGAATTCTGCAGCAAGAGTTGGGGAATATTATTAACTGTCTTACTAAGACAAAATGCAGAATGACAACTTCTATGGACAAATTAGAAGAAACTTTACTGCAGATTGGGGTCTCACTAACAAAATGAAAAGGGAACTGTACATAACTGTTGATGGTAAAGTAATCTAAATTCCATATAGCTATGAGCAATTCAATTCCAGGAGGCAGCAGGTGGGGTATTTTAAATAAAGAGAAGGAAATATTAATTCTATTGTACAAGTCTTTACTAAGACTTCATTAGAATATCAGGCTCACTTCTGATTAGCTATGTTTACAAAGGTAATTTCTATTCAGAACAAACCTACTCAGATGATAAGGGGCTTTAGAGAACAAATCTTAAAAGAAGAGACTAGTGAAACAAGAGTTGAGGCAGGATATGATTATTTTCTATAAATACATTTACTTGATAAACACAAAGGAAAGATGAGGACTGTCAAAACTAAATATGCTTGTAACAAGATCAAAAGGATGTAAAAATTAGTCATGGATATATCTTCCCAGCAAATGAAAAGAACATTTCTAACCATTAGAGTTGAAGTTCTGCTGTGGTTTTTTTGAATGATACCACAGAGGCCTGGAATATACATTGACTAAAGATGATATTTGAAAACATCTGCTAGACTCCATGTGGTCACCAAAATAAAAGCAAACAATGGTGTTATTGATACTTTTCATAACTGTACATACTTGTAATTTGAGCTGCATACATATATAAAAAATATAGATGTTTATATACACATATGCACAAGTGTATTCTTGCAAGCCTAATGTTTGAAGTGTTACATATCCTTTACTTAAAATAACTAAATATATTGTTTGTTTTATTTGGCTGTGAGATTGTACTGAACAGACGTGTTCAATGAGCTGCTGAGATCTAGTGATTTTTGTTGAACAATTGTAGTGCATTCAATTGAAAACCCTTTAAGAACAGGATCAACTCAAAGACTAGGGTACATTGTCTTGTTCATTGGTAACATTTCTCTTAGTTTTGCTAGATTCCTATGGGCTTATCCTAAGATACAAGCAATCTTGAGCAATTCAGTAAAGCTGTTCCAGCCCTTCTTCTGTTCATCAATGAAAATATTTAAACACTCATAAAGCCTCTTTAAATAGTCCATTATCAGCTTCCCTTTGTATTAGAATATAATCACTTTTTTCTTCTCTTTCACTACGGTCTTTCACTCAGCATTGATCCTTCCTTGTCCAGCTCCATTGTGAATGAAATTTCAAGACTGTTCTTTGAAACACTAACATAAACATTCACAATACATAAATGAAACCCTGTCTTCAGCAGCCTCAGTAAACTAGGCAAAGACTCTTATTTTGAAAAGGAATGTCACCATCTCAAGTGGAAGGCCACTATTTGAGCATTTTGGGTGTTTCAGAGGGTGACTTCTATCTTTACTCTTCAGTTTAAATAGGTGTTCATACTGGCAAACATATTTCAAGTCTTCTAAATTATCTGAATGAGAATCGCTTTCCCTGTCAATCAATCAATCAGGTTTATTTTCATTAGTATTTATGCAGCTGTAATCCTGTTAATGTTCTGATTGTTCAAAAGATCTTCTCTGGCAATATGTACTGAATTTTCAATTTAAAAAAATGTGGAAATGATACAAAACTGTTCAAGAAGAATGAGAAGAGGCAGAAGCTTATTACTGTACATTAAGGGTACTAGTAGAGCCGTTTGTATAAAGATGAAAAATGGCAGCCCCGAGAAACTTCCCAGCAGTACCAGCTTTTGCACAAAAATTATCATTGACTTGTCTTGTGTAGGTGGTGTGTCACCACAGTGAAGAAGTGAAGAATGGAAGGGAGAAGAAAAATGCCATATAACAGGAGAGCTCACGTGACAGGAGAGAGGACAAGATGCAGGCAGTGATATGTATGGCTTCATAAATAACTGGCCACTTGCTCTCTGCCTTAGGAGAGGATTGACAATCAAACAAAAATGAGCTTTTTGGTTTTCCCAGTGTGGCAAATGAATGTTTTGATGTTGCTCTGATCAACAGCAAGAAAGACTATCAATACAGTTTTACTGGGTATATGGTTCCCTGTTGTGCTATGGGAAATAGCCACCAAAAAAGTAAGAAGCAACTTGAACATGCTGTGTTTGGTTTGGCTGAACTGTAAGAGATACCAAACTGGGTAACTTCAGAGCTTGAATACACTCTGAACCCAGCATATTTTGGTAATAACCTCTCCATTATATTAGGAAACTTGAAAATACCAGATCATAAACTAAACAGAATAACTGTTGTCCATTCCAGACTCTTGCTATTAGAGTGATTTATTTTGGGGAAAAGCCAGAAAAAGATAGGGGTGGGGGAGTCTGAAAGAAAGCAGCAACAATTAGATCACTTCTGCCTCTGCTTTCTGGGTGGGTCCTCTGAATGTCAGCCTCATTATTCTGGATGTCAACTCCAGGCAGCAGCTTCTAAATACTGTTCCAAATGGTGGCCTAAATGGCAGTCCCTGTCGTACATTCTTTCTCCAGTAATAGTGGCAGGCTGTTGGGAACTTCTTTTAGTTCATAATAAATTTCAGGAGCGCTAGCTTGAGAACAATGTTTGAGGCTTATGCCAACACAGACTGGCAGACAAATGCTTCGAATCCACAATTTCATTATCACTTCTGAAAGTCTGTAGGCTGCAAGCCTTGCAAGCCTTGTTCACTGGTGGGGAAGAGCCCAGATATTCTGAGGTGACAAGGAAAATTTACATAAAACTTACATAAATCTCAAAATCTCAAGGGCCCTGCATGGCTCTGTTCACCAGGGACTCTAAGCCACTCACAAACATTAAAGAAAGCATCTTTATTGTGGTTGCAATAAAGAAAAAATCCTTCTGTGAGATCAGCTGGGATCCAAAACATGGGCAAATTAAGTGAACAAACAACAGATCTCTGGCAGTGCCAGGAAATCATGTTGTAATTCTCAGTGCACAGCCACAACCACAGGAATAATCTCCTTGTACATCTTTGGTAGCAAAAGACAAGGGGAGAGGGGGCCAAAGCCCCTCACAGAAGCCTCTTCGTTCTTGTTTAACATGGATTTTATCATCTATGGAAACAACAGTTTCATTTTCTCATGTAGTCTGTAGAAGGCTGTTGAACTAAGCTCCCAACAAAATCCTTATATAACACATAAAGTTAGGCTGTTTGAATGACAGATTTGGACTTCAGTCTGATTCAAAATGCAGACTCTGATTTTTACTAGCGGTTGTGCCTCAAGCACTAACTAATCTGCATGTATCCCTCATATTTGTTTGGAAGGACAGCCAGTACCTTCAGCTGCAGGAGGCTGATCCCTGGTTATAAAAGTGATTTAGTCTGTTACGAGCAGAGGGCAAACCCTTCCTCAATCTATTCCTTCTGTTAGTTTAGCTGAAAGGTGGTTAGGCATCCACACAATGTCATCAGCACTTTGTAGCTTCCAAAGCTGCCTCTCTGCTGCCACTGCTGGCTCAGCAGTGCCAAAATCCGCCCAGTTACACCTCAATCCTTGTGCACAGCCATTATGGTAGAGGAACTTGCAAGATGAAAGCAGAATTTTGAAATGCATTTCTTCTGATCACGATGCTCCTGTTCAGGGCAAGTTCACTATCGTTTCCCTGGGAGAAGTCGAAATACATGGCTAGTTTTGCTCTCTTCTGATTACACTTGCTTTCCTCCTCTGGACTATTTACATGAAATACATTTGAATAATATAAAACCACAAAAAGAGCATTTTGTGTGTGTGTGTGTGCTTACATTTTTGTGAAGTCCAACTACCACAGAGAATTGAAAGAGTCCAGTGTAGAAACTCACAAACTGAGCTATATTTTACAGTTTGTTTCATTCGTTTCACTTGCCAAGGCAAAAGCAAGCCCAAGCCTTAACACTTCCACTCACTGACACAGTCGTGCTGTCATGCTATGGCTGCATGAAGGAGTAGCTGGTTACTGCCCTGCCTGTATTTTCCACCTCTTCTCACATAAGCTACATGGTGGATAAGTGAGAAGATATTCCGTGTCCCTATCCTCCATACAGACATGTACACCAGTGAATGGATACATTAGCAAGTTCCAACCCATGCTCAAGATTACCCACATTTCTTCAGGAACGACTCTACACTCCCCAAATGCTGGTTACAAAGTGGAGGACTCACTGCAGTGAATGGATTCTTTACTTTGGTTCAGAACACGACTTCAATTTTCAGTGCAGCATTACATTTTCTACAGTGCAATTTTGTTTTAAGAACTCTTGAGAAGCAGTGTAGAATAGAAAAAAATTAAACTAGCATTTCAGTGTCCAGTGGCTCCAGTAACTAGACCCCTAGGCATATGCCGTGCCCACATCTGACTAATGTGTGTCTCCCTGCTAGCAATAAGAAGCATCCTGAAGCCAGGAAGCCTTCTGGCTGCTTTGTGCTCCCAGGCGAGACTCCTAAATGACTGAATGGTGCTGTGACTGGATCATCTCCATGTGATAATGGTCCTCAACAAATACAAGTGTGTCCCTGAAGCCACAAACAGCAGGAAATAACTGAGTGGTGAATGAGGCTGTGGAATTGTCTGTATTATTTAAATCTGGCTAAATCGGCCATTCCTGCAAGAAGCCATATTAGGTAAAATGCCAGAATAAAGCTGTGGTACCATATTAAAAGAGAGAGGGAGCATTTTCCTCCTGAATGCATTTTTTTTTTTCCAGTTTAGCATTGGCATTAGCCAATGGATTAGCACTGATAACAAGAAGGTACAGAAACACCGTGGTTTACTGGAAGAGGGAGGGGAGAAGGGAAAGCCTATCACCACTGACTCCCCAGATAAGGAAGTGTTTATTGTGCCTTTAATCAACTCCATGCACAGCTATAGCTTCATTTCTACTCTTCCCCACATCTCCTCCTTGGGGTATGTGGTATCTTTGCAAATGGGGGACATTTCATGTTTTTTGGCACTTACTAAGGAATATACCTCCCTGCAAACAGCCACAAAGTCTATGACTTTTTGGGTCTAAAGAATTTAATAATGGAAAAGAAAAAAGAAATACACAAGCTGTGAATCAAAGCAAATGTAAACAAAAAATAATAGATACGTAGTCACAAACTGTTATGAAAATCAAAATATAGGGGTCTTAGGGGTGATCGTCTACAACAGTATACAACAGTTCGTCAACAACAAAGGGAACAAAAAGGGAACAAAAATGGTGTTAGTCCACATTTGTCTCAGTCATTTAAGCAACCAGCTTCCAAAGCAAGTATTTTTAGAAGTTAAAATTTCAGTGAGTTCCAGAACAGAACGAAATTTTACCTAGAAGGTGCCCCTATGCTAAAGAAAGTCAGCATGACTTATCAAATCTGTTTTGATTATTGCTCTGTATAAGTGCCATTTCAAAAGATTCATTGGCTATGTAGGCTTTTACTATCAGCATATTTATTTCACCTCCTAAATGAAATCCAATTTGAGGCTATTAATATTAATGTGCTGAGATAATTCTGATGATGAATTAATAAAACACTTGGCCTCTCAATATGCTGTTTGCTCTTACCATTTAATGATGCTCTTAACTGGAAAAAGGAAGAGATAGAGCAGACTCCAGCAGGAGCCTGAAAATTAGAAACCACTTCATTGTTTTTAGCTTGCCACTTTAATGACAATCAATGGCATTGATTTTGGACTAGAAAAGTATTTACTAAATCTTTACCATGTGCTACAATCCCTATTTAGATTCCTTAAGCATAATCTGTGTGTAACACCTACTTAAAGTACTTGAACTACTTGATGAGAATAACTTAGAAAAATATTTAATGCATTTCTGTAGTTTGTTAGAGATTTAAATTATTTCCTGGCAGGTTTTTTGCAAAAAAATTCTCCTACTGAAAGCACAGCTGTACCTTAGAAAAATCAGATGGCATCAGCGGTCTCATTCCTTTACAAGAGGAATTTCAGTTCACTGAACATTTTAGTTCAGATAAGTCTAATTCATCTACCTTATTATGCTAGGCTAGATTTCTATTTAAAGAACTGCACTCAGGTAATATACATGATTTTTACATTAATCTTCACAATTAGTGCACAATCGTAATAGAAAAAAAAAGTCTAAATACTAGGATACTTCCACAGACAACTAACAGAGAAACATATGTGTAGACATTTATAGTGTCATATTCGTAACTTCTATAGTTTTTATTATTGACATAAATGAATATGGAAAACATTTCATTCTAAGCTTACAAATACTTATAATTTATTATTGTTAAAACATAAAACCTTAATTGTAGACATTTTTAGTTTTCATCTAAGAAAGAATGAAGAAATTTTATCAACTGTGATTGCCAGCAACTGAAATTTCATCTAAGATTGCAGTCCTGGAAAGCCTCACCTAGTAGAACACATACAATCTAATTTTCAAAATATGAGGTGTACTTTAAAAATTCTAGCAGGATGGCAAACAAGAAAGTGCATTCCCAATACATTTTATGTTTAAGCCTGGGGTTTTTCATTCAAGCCAAATTACCTTTCTCCAAAATGGGTCAGATCTTCAGATGATATAGACGATTTTACCTTAACTGTAGACATATGCAAAAATATCAAGAGGCAAAGAAGCAACAGTTGTAGAATATTATTGCTGAGATTAATAATATTGCTAATAATTATGTTTCTGAAACAGAAAAGATGTTAATACCTCCAAACTGCTTCTTAAGAGAGAAAACAAAGAGAATTAATCTACTGTTGTTCTTTTTCATTAAATTATGTAGCATTCAGAGTGCTTTGTATGCATCTAGAGAAAGTTCTCTGATGTGGAAGAAAAACATTTATAATTTCTAAAATTATGCTGATTGAGAGTCAGAAATTCATTCTTATTTTTTGTCACAGGATAATAACAAGTGGGTTTAGGTGATAAGGGAGACGGTTGATGTTTTAGAGTACCAGTTGTGTATCAGCTCTTTTTGATGCTATTTCATTTGAGCAGGCATGGAAGCGAAACATACACAGCAAGTCATAAAGCAATCTGCACTTCATAAAATTTGCCTTCTGCAGCCATATCTGAGTACAAACTAGGTAATACAGGTAAACAGTCACTAAATGACCATTTTAGAAATCCAGTTAAGGGACTCCTATTTTTTTTCAGTCTATTTCCCTTTCCCCCCTACCTGGATGAAATGTTTAATTTCTCTCAGTTTCAACAATCTAAAAAGACAGACCAAATGATAACCTGCAATAATACATACAGGCAGGAAGGTTTAGATGTTTTACCTCTATGTACATTGTAAAGACAAAGAAAATGATCCTTCAGCAGTTATCATATCTTCTCTTTAGAACTAATATTGATTATCAGAAATATCTTATAACTTGGATGATGCATAATGGGAAGTGCTCCAAGTCTCTTCTTTCTGCAAAACAGTATCCTTTCTCCTGATTAGATATACCCAATTGCCAATACATTCATTATTTCTCTTATCAGGCTGGCATATGAGATCTTCAGTTAGAAATTCATGATTCACGTTCATATGAAGAATGAATTTCAAACATGGTTGTTACTCATGACTTTGCCTTCCATATACTTTTGGTTAAAAATGATGAGTTTGCAGAAGTTGTATAGAATCATAGAATCAACCAGTTTGAAAAAGACTTTTAAGATCATCAAGTCCAACCATTACCCCAGGACTGCCAAGGCCACCACTAAACCATGTCACTGAGGGCCTTGTCAACACGTTTTTTGAACACTTCCAGGGACAGTGATTCCACCACTTCCCTGGGCAGCCTGTTCCAATGCCTGATCACCCTCTCTGTGAAGAAATTTTTCCTAATATCTAATCTAAACCTCCCCTGGCACAGCTTGAGGCCGTTACCTCTTGTCCTATCACTTATTACTTGGGAGAAGAGACTGATCGCACCTCACTACAACCTCCTTTCACGTAGTTGTAGACAGTGATAAGGTCCCCTCTGAGCCTTCTTTTCTCTAGACTAAACAACCCAGTTCCCTCAGCTGTTCACCATGAGACTTGTGCTCCAGACCCTTCACCAGATTTGTTACCCTCTTCTGGACCCACTCCAGCACCTCAATGTCTTTCCTGTAGTGAGGGGCCCAGAACTGAACACAGAATTCAAGGTGCGGTGTCACCAGTGCCGAGTACAAGGGGTTTTAATACATCTTCCCAGTATTTCATCTTTGAACTGAAAACTAGAATTAAGGGAAATTAAACAAAACCCACATAGCTGCTACTATCTCCTTTCAAAACAATGAAGTTAGCTACTTAGGCAGCCAATGTAACCATCAACAGAATTGTCATCTTACAGTTGCTGGAATGATAGTGGTAGCCACAACTTTGGTATTATATAGGAATTTAGTTTACTTTAAATATAGACTTAATTTTCTTAATTATGTACATGATGGAAGGGTAAGGTTTTCAAAATGCACACAGTGCTTTGAAAATTACATTGTCTACATGTCTTTGGCCACCATTTTAATGATCATGAACCTAAGAAGGCTTTCATGTGTGCTTGATTTTGTACAGATCAAATAGTCCTGTCAAAATTACAGTGGCTACTCTGATGCCTGTGTGTTATTCAGAACTAAAGTCATACCATACAAATCAGCTGACTTGAGTATGTGATCTCTTACTCCCAAATCCCCACTAATGCTGTGAATGACAATATTATTTCTAGGAAGTGTGTCTACTTTCAGTCTGCTGAATATTTGCATGACCATACTTTTTGTGAAAGTTTTCACCTCTGAGAAAAAAAAGAAATAAATTAAAAGAATCAGAACACCATTAATTTGAAAATGTTTCTAAGACACTGACTTAAGAGGCTGCTTTATTCTCTTCTTTCTATCAGCAAATATTACACTTTTAAAAATCAGTTAATTTGCTAAAGGAAAACTGATTTTTAAATAATAAAATACATTTGAAAATGTCAGGTAGACTTTTAAAATACTGTTCAATGACAATAGGCTAAAAATTTCCTGTATTTCAGCTGCAATATATTTTTTTAAGCAGCTGAAGTGATGTTTCATAATTAGATAACCTAGGGCTAAACACAGGGAGTTACTAAGTGTTGAGTACCTTAAACTTTTGATAAAGCAAGAACAGGGTGTATTCAGTGCCTCAGAGGATAGGTCAGTGTTTATATAACAGTGTGTGAGAATCAGTTTTTGTCTTGTTTTTCTTAGACATAATTTGATGTTTTACAATAGAAAAAAAGTGTAAGCACACCCCAGCATATCAGTTCTATCACTGGTGTGTATAAAACGCTTCCCCTACGCTTTTAAGGTGATGAAAAGGACAACTAGCTTGTGTCTAAATCAGGAGACCTTGATATGGTGTCAAAGCCTTTGGCTAAACATAGATTGACTTAATTCTTTCAATAATGAACTTTGGTCCAGAGCATTTAACAACCACAAGAGGAGAAACCCAATATAAAAGAGAAAATCTCCTCATTCAGGTTATCTTGACTCTGCTGCAGGCAAAACATAGAAATATTTTTTGTAATCGAGATTCTCTGCAGCAGCCCGTTCCAAATGCCAGTATCCATCACTGATGACTGGATCAATAGCTCTGTTTTGGCCCCAGTCTCCTACGAGAGATGGCATGCCATCAGTGACAGACAAATATCACAGTTAAGCAAAGTATCCAGCCAGACCTAGTAACATTTTTATTGATTTTTGTTGTGCAAATAATGTCTTTTTGGGCTGAATAAATGGCTTTGAGCCAAACAGTCATTGTTTATGATTCCAAAATGCAATAAAGGGACAGGAAATATATTATAGCCTATGTCTCAAGGCACACAACATAATCATCCTTTGGTGGTGAAAAACTATCCAGCTGAAACCATGAGTGCATATTTATCCATGCTTAAATGTACCTGTAGGACTTGCAAATCTTACACAAAATGTCCTGTTAGGAAACAGATGGTATTGCCCTTTAACCTATTGAATAACTACTAGAAAACCAAGCAAAAAATAAGCACTATATTTCTTTAATCAATACAAAGAAAACACTTTATTATTTTCCCTTCAAATGAAATATCAAACTCGTCAAAATGGCATTAGGATACTTTGAAGAAAGGACAAAATAGAAAGTACCCTGACTGTTTTTCAAATGCTACATAATTATATTAGTAGTCATTCAGCAACAATATTTGTCGGATTTCTTTTCTGTTCTTTTTTTCAGGAATTACTAAAACACATTTTGTGGTCTTTTTTTAGTATTAGAAGATCATATTATTAATCTTCCTATTAAAAAGAAATCTTTTTTTTTGTTTTGCTTTTTGCTTTTGATAACTGTCTCATGACAGCCATAAATATAATTTTGAAGGCTTTTGGTGTGCAAGACAAAGGCTGTTCCTAAAAAAATGGTACACAAAACCAGGAGATTTACTTATAACATTCTGAAAATTAAATTGCAGAAAAGTAAGTAAGTCAGGAAGAAACTTTAAGAGGAAACATGGCTGTATTGGCCTATATTTGTTAATGGTCTTATTCTTTCTACTGTGCAACAAAAGCTCTGATCTTCTTCCCAGTAAGACAACTGCAAAATTTTAATATTCTTCAGCAGAAGTAGGTGTTCCCTTTGAATTGCATAAAATCATTCCCACAAACCTCCCAGTAATACATCTCTGCTGCATGTCTTTTTAAAGAGTTGTTCAACTTTAATCAGTATGACATTGAATGCTTCCAAAGATTTTAGGGTATTTAAGTTTCTGGGTTTTGAGTTGTTGTAGGGGGGGAGTTTGGTTTGGGGTTTTTTTTCTTTTAATTAAACTTCCAAAAGTCTCAATCCTGGAAATATTACACCTGTGATTAGAAATAACATATGAGGTCAGCTTTTCTGAGTCAGAGCATCTCATGAGCCCAAAGTTACCCTCATGTCTAAAGGTTCATGAAAGTATGATGTGAAAAGGCACAATAAAAATAAAATGAGACTGACTTTTGACATATCATATACCCTACAGGACACCCACAGACTTGGCACCCATTTTCCCCTTGCACAAAACCAGAAACAACCATCTTCTGAGAGGTATTATATCAGATCATAGACTTGGTCTTCTGTCCTTCGCTGACTGGTGTTAATTTTTTGTACACAGTACAGCCTCGTATCATGAACAACAACTTATCTCTCAATCTAAAGGGCAACAAATTATCGTTCTTCTATTTCATAGTGGTCAAGTCTATTAGACAAAAATCTGTTGTTGCCTTCAGCAACAAGTACTCTGAAATGTATGTGAGCCAAGTTTCTCTGAATCCACTGTTCTAGCCCTGACAAGTGTGGGGTTTTTTGCTCCGAGAGAGAGTAAGAAAACAGTAAGAAACACTAATTGACTGTGATTCATCTGACCTCTTTCTAGGTACCTCTTTTAGCAGGAGATAGATAGTCCTCTGAAGGTGCCTGTTTCTTTCCATTAACTACAAGGGGAGCCCAAAATTACTGGTTTAGACTTATATGTTTATCCTACTTTTAGATACCCAGGTTAGGATAAATGAATCCCAACTTTAGTCACTGAGATGGTTTCATGCTGCAGATCCTGAGCAGATGATGGTCTCTGTGTCATTTAGGCCTGAACTGGGCAGGATTTCACTGCACACTGTTTCTTTGCATTTTCAATTGCTGTCCATTCTGAGAAGTCTGTTTGCTTATTTGGGAGTCTCGCTTCAATTTTAACCCAGAAAGCTTACATCTAATGTTAGGTATTTTGATTTATGTCTTTAGATGTTCAGATATTTTATTGGATTTGGCCTAAAAAATAAGATTCTGGGAGGCTGAAATCAAGCTAGGAGACAGATGGAAGTAAATGGACCTATGTATTGTACTGAAAACACACTTTTCCAAGTTTAGAGGGTTTCAGGGCATTTTATTTGAAATTTTAAACTCAGTGTAAATTGGAAACATTAAACCATGGAGTAAGAGGCTATTGGCAAACACTTCAGTGCATAATCAGCCGGGTTACCAGTTCTCTGGAGTTAGTAACCCCTGGTAAACTCAGACCCATAGTGAATATTTCCTGAGCCAAAGGAGCAGGCCGACATAAACCCCAAGCCGGGTATTAAGAGATCTGTAACTGCTCCTCCTTCAGACCTCAGGAACATCTGTTCACATGCTTGACACAAACTGTCTGTGCCAATAACACCCAGGACATTGTCATGCTAAGGAAATTCAACCCTTCCTGCAGACTAAGCCTTGTCTATGTCAGTTGGTCAGGCATGTCTTCTCCTGTGGGAGCTGAATCCCACGAACTGAGTACATGGTTTCCAGAGGGCAAATAAATATGAGGTAAATGGATAGCATGCAAAATCTTCCTGTGAAGGCTAGTCACCTGGGTGTTATGAACCGTGAAGATACTAGAATGAATATTGTTAGAGCATGAAATCACCTTCACTGATGAGGCTAAAAATAATGGAATTAAAATGGTTTGTTCATGAGCCTTCTATTACAGATTCTGTTCTCTCTTTAAGTAAGAACCCCTTCATCCATTGCTCTCACTTCAAGAATACAATTTTAAATATTTTTTTATAGGAAATGTAGCAAGGTAAAAACAGGCATGCTTTACTTGTTGGCTTTTAAAGACAACAGCTGTGGCCAGACTGATCTCATCACCCCACTGGCAATATTTATGTAGCATTTAGAGTATTGGTAAGGCAGAGGCTTTACTACTTGCATTTACCCAAATATTTTCTTTCCAACTCCTTTTTCTCTGGTGATATATGTTTCTGTTCCAAACTGTAGGTTAAATTTTTCCACACATTGTCTCTATCCACAGCTAAATTACTGGGACTGCTTATTGACACTTGGAGTTATGTAAATTACAGATTAATGTTGGACTTTGTTTCTTGGATGGAGAGAAAAGCTGATGGGGAGTAAGGGCAGGCTTGGGAACGCGCATGCAAACATGAGGTCTGCTCAGATGCACTTAACAAGCACAGGCCTGGATATGGAGCAGCTAAGATCTGCATGAGAAAGTCTTCCTGGAGGAAATAACATGAGCCACTGGACAGGCCCCTAATAGAGAGGTCCAGATGTCTTGTGATCTATCTCTAGTTTTCTCTAGGTTGCCATGTGATCTTGGGAAAGCTGCTTCCCATCTGGGCCTTAATTTCACAGTCTAGATGCGTAGAGGGACACCTAACCAACAACACGACTTCAGATCTGTCTGAAATGCCCATTTCCAGCAACTAGATGCCTACAAAGCATTAGCTGATTAATAATAGTAAGTTTAAGAGGGAATAAAGGGTTGTCTATTATATGCTTGAGAAGCAAATCACCAGCTTGATCACTTGTGTGAGCTCTGATTTTCCCTTATCAGCAGTATCTGTTTGCTTTGTCTTTTTCACTGAGTACATTTGGTACAGGAATTATTCCGATGCTCCCAAATATTAACAGCAGATTTGAAAAGACCATAGCAGGAAGAGGAGGAAAGTAAGATTTCTGCCTCATGTAAAGTGTAATTTTCTCTTCAGAACTTTTCAAACTGAGTAAGTTTGCCTTTGAAAAAAAAAACAAACCACAAAAACCCACAACCAAAACCCCCAGAGTCAGTCAATATTTAAGCCTAAACAAGCTGCAGCAGTTTTTATTAAGAACAACAAACTCTATAAACCAACATGTCACCATGGAGTGAAACAGAGCATCGTGTTTCATGTACCTCCTCTGTTGCCTCTAAATAATAAAGATGTGATTACAGTATACGTAAGCATACACAAGCCATCATATTCACAAGGAATATCACAGACCCAGGTCACAAACAAGAGCAAGAGAAGTGAAGTAGCAGCAGTGTTAGCAATTAGTGTACACCTTCTGCACAGTCCCTGAGAATATCACTGACGTACAAGAAGGTCCACACCATTGCGTGTCTTCAAGGGTACAACAAATATACTAGATTAGATAAACTTGTTTTGCTGGGTTGAATAAGTCAAATATGAGCTACAGGTTCAGAGCCAGTAAACTGCATGGTTTCTGCAAAGATTAGGAGATTTCAGAGTCTTTTTATAGGTTGGTTGAGGAAATCCTGATCTTCATGGAGAAACCATCTCAATGACTTAGGGTTTCTTCTGATAGTCCTGCTCAGGGAAGGAGACTTAATTAGGGCAATAATACACGCACATTCTTGTGTACAAGGGATTGTTCCATCTCCACACTTCCTAACTATTTAAGTCATGTTGAAGTACTCAGTCATTTGATCTCAGTATCATCTGGGGACCAGCTGTCCTGCCAGCTCTCCCACTCCCCATGTGGTCTCTGTACCCCATATGTTTCCGGCCCTTTTTCTCACATGCCTTGATCTCCCTGTATCTACCAGATACCCAGACTCCAGCTTCCCTACTTACCTTACAAGTTATCTGGACATAACACAAATGGTGTTTCCACCACCATTTTATCCATAGCAGATATCTGGCCAAGTTTAGGGCCAGTTTGTCATGGTATTACAGCAAAAGTAACATTTCTGGGAAGTTCCTGTGTTGCTCAGTAAACTAAAACAAAAAGTGAAAAGGATTAAAAAAAAAAACAAAACCAGAAGATAGAGGATTTTTATTTTTTTAAATCATCTTGATAATGTATTTATTGCCTGGAAAAAGATAAGGGAAGATCTGGTCTCTGAAGGCCAGTGACTGTCTTTCAAAAAATAAAAATTCTGTTAACAGCAGAAGGTCGGTCACTAGACAGAGTCCTTTATCTCTTTCTGTCTGCTTCTTCATCAGTGATGTTGAGGTCTCTGTGGGTGTTACAATCACTCTTTGCTATTAAAATCCAGTTTTTATTATGATAGAATCATAGAATAGTTAGGGTTGGAGAGGACCTTAAGATCATCTAGTTCCAACCCCTCTGCCATGGACAGGTATGCCTCATGCTAGACCATGTCACCCAAGGCTCTGTCCAGCCTGGCCTTGAACACCACCAGGGATTCACCACTTCTTTGGGCAACCTGTTCCAGTGCCTCACCACCCTCACTGTAAATAACTTCCTTATATCCAACCTGAGCTTCCCCTGTTTAAGCTTGAATCCATTACCCATTGTCCTATTACTACAGACCCTGATGAAGTGTCCCTCTCCAGAATCCTTATAAGCCCCCTTCAGATACTGGAAGGCTGCTATGAGGTCTCCACTCAGCCTTCTCTTCTCCAGGCTGAACAGCCCTGACTTTCTCAGGCTGTTTTCATACAGGAGGTGCTCCAGCCCCTTTATCATCCTCATGGCTCTCCTCTGGACTTGCTCCAACAGCTCCATGTCTTTCTTATGGTGAGGACACCAGAACTGCACACAGTACTCCAAGTAGGGTCTCTCAAGGGCAGAGTAGAGGAGCAGGATCACCTCCTTTGACCTGTTGGTCATGCTTCTTTTGGTGCAACCAGGTATAATATATAATCCAAAATAATCTTGTATCTAATTCTATCCATGTGACTTTAAAATCATTTCTGTGTCCTACCATCCTTTTTTCAAAGGCTTTATGATCATTTAAGATTTATCTAGTAATATAAACTATGTTGTACTGTTTCCAAACACTTCTTATATTGTATTATATTTTATATACTGCACTTTATATATCCTGAAATCAATAATGAGTAAGCAAAATAAACTGTCTTCACTATGAGCCAACTTTGGAATGTCACTGACTTGATTAACATCAAGGTAGAAACAAGGGTTATACTACATTGGAGTTCTGTACAGCACATCTTGAGAACTAGAAACAATGCAGTTTTGCTAGGGTAACACTCTACTGGCTTCTCAGCATCATTTTTTACCAGAGAAGAATTATTTGCAAAATATTTTCAAAAATACACATAAAATTGCAAATTACCTCTGTACAGTTCTTTGTTTAATTGCAGGTGGACATACTCTTCTCTCCTTACATCAATCTAACATTAAAGCACAACTACACCTTTTAACCTGGAATTTTGCATAGGGTTGAGAAAGTTGTAGCAACCCTAGTAATACAGCCACCTTCACAAGTGAAATGTTTAAAACCAGTTACTCACAGTAGACAGTAACTGCAAAACATTCCCTGCACCATACAACCCTACCATTCAGGATAAGACCCTGAGATAGCAAAGTATCAAGCAGCTGCATAATTTTAAGCATGACAGAAGTTCCATTAGGTTTTTCTGGATCAGAAAAACCATAAGGTTTTTCTGGATCAGAACTGGCACCATCACACCAGTAACCAAAACAGAGTCAGGCTAAAAATCTAGGGATGAAACTAATGATAGGGAGAGGAATCTTCATCCCAGAGATTTATGCAAATTTGATGAGGCTTTCAGGATGTGAGGACAATCAAGCATTGTGACAGGTTACCCAGAGAGAGGTTGATCAGTCTCCGTCTATGGAGGATTTCAAGACCAGAGTGGATAAAGCCCTGAGAAAACTGTCATGATCTTGTAGGTTATGTTGCTTTGATGAAGAGGTTGTGCTGTAGACCTTCTGAGAACCTTTACAACCTTACAACAAATTGTCATACGACATTATGAACATACGGATACAGAAATTCAAAAATCAAACCCTTAAACAGCACCAATTTATCTGTGGTCTTACTTCTCACATACAATAACACTGCCATAATTCACAAAAAAGATATGAAAAGGAAACACTGACAACATAAACCTAAGATGTCATCAAAGTTTTGACCTTAAATTCTGATAATTGTTGCCTGGTGGTTGTCACTCTTCTATCTCTTGATTATTGAAAACACTTGCTAATAAGCATAATGTTTTCAAAAGCACAAATTAACTGGAATAGAGGATCAATGTTTGGAGTCCTGATGATGATTCTATCAGTATAACACAGGGAGACAGCAACATGATCCTTCTGTCATGTTAGACATTTGGGAACAAACAAAAGTTGTCTAAAGATACTACAGCAGCATATAGCTGGAGAGGTTTTCTAAATTAGTACCTCTGACCATGTTCCTCTGTTTATGTAAATACTGGGAGGCAATGCTTGTTAATATACCAAAATATTTTTTTAGTTCCTTTGTTTCTTGATTGTAGCATAAGTAAAATGACAGAAAGTACAATTTTGCAGAATAGAAAAAGACTTTAGCACTGAAAGGGACTTGAAAAAAGAAACAAAACACTTTACAAAACTATTGCAATGAAATTGTCATAGTAACCTATTCCTCCTGGACTGCGATTATAAGAATCAGGGAGCGAGCAAAGCAGTCATGAGGATTTTTCTGGGTTATCTGGCTTTGAAAAGATCATGTTCAAACCCTGAAAAGATAAAAGAGAGACTATACAGAATGTAAGCTGGACCGTTAAACATTTCCATATGACAAACTCCTCTCCTGAGATCTGACCTGCCTGTAGATTCCCCAGTTTGCAGATCTAAAGGAACCAGGCCCACCCGCGCCTGCTCTGAAGAGAAGAAGCTGGGTCTGACTAGCTTTTGAAAACTACTTTAAAATTCTTGCCAGAAAATACCTCAATAAAAAAGGAAGATATATCCATAAAACATTCAAAAAAGAATCACATGAACCAGGATTTTTAGAAAGTAACTCATCTAAAAATGATTGTAAAAACAATATCCCATGTAGGCATTTCTAAAAGAAATACCTGCCCTCTGTAGAAGACATTACTTTTTCCTACAGATTACTGGTAAATTATGTCCTTAGGCAACAATCCTGACATTCATAACTCCAAGCACATGGCTAGTTTCATAAACCACAATGGAACTATCTGCATTCTTAAATACATGTATAAGCATTTGCAGCATTGAGTTCCATAGCCCTAAATAAATCTTTATCTGCCAGCAATAATTATGCTGGTGGGGTAGAAAGTTGGAGTAGTTAGGTGTAGATCATAAAATCATAGAACCATACAACCATAGAATAGTTAGGGTTGGAAAGGACCATCTAGTTCCAACTCCCCCACCATGGGCAGCGACACCTCACACCAGATTATACTGCCCAAGACTCTGTCCAGCCTGGTCTTCAACTCAGCCAGGGATGGAGCTGTTGCTTCTTCATCTGAGAGTTTCTCTCCAGTGTACTTCTAGCATCTCCAGAGATGCTAGAATCTGATCTCATCTTCCAGATCTGTGGTAAGAGCCTTAGGTAAGTCACAAAAAACATCTGGGTTTCTGCTGCCTCTCAGGACAGTCTTAGCTGCACACCTACCCTACAACAGTTAGTGACCAAGCATGCACTCCAGCTGTCATTATATATTGCAGCTGTCAATGTCATGTAGCTGATGTCCAGCAAATCCTGTCGCTCAAGGTCATGCCAGAAAGATCATGACAGAAGACCAGGTGGGACTTACACGCAGCCTGAAATCAGTCTTCTCATCGAGTAGAACAGGCACCCACCTCAAAACTAGTGGTTTCTCCCTCATAGGAGGAAATATTGGTACTGCTAGAATGCATTACTAAATGGAAAATATTCAGTGAAACACCAGAATTCTGGGGACAAAACTTTCATAATTACATTTTAGATCAATTATTGAAGTCAAGTCAGGCACCCAAGTTAACATTGAACAAACAGCCATCTTATAAATACAGACGTAAAATCCTTTTTAACATTAATGGAAGTCAAGCTGATATCCAATCCATTAACTTCTGATCATCAAAATACATGGGTATATACATCTTAAGAAAGCCTACCACTTAACTATTTAAAATCTATTCTTAGTAAACGAAGAACAGCTTGTCTGGCAAGTTTCCCATGAGTATTCCCTGTAACTATTGTAAACTCACTCAAAGCACTCATTTCTCATGAAAAATTTCCTGTTGGTTAAAAATAATAATATTGTTTATTGTCTATGTCATCATGTTTAGTGATTAAAAAAAAGTAATTTTGACAAATTTGATCAGCTAGTGTTTTGTGAAATGTTCACTGGTAATGGTTTGTCCTGTATTTGGGAAAGCTAGTGCTCACTGAATATCAAGCCACAGATTGTCTCCGAGCTTAGCTTGATGCCAAAGGCCCTCAATGACAGAAAGCCCCACTCAAATGCCTATCTAGCTAAAGAAATTCCTGTGTAATCAATCTGAAGTTCTAAAACCCTTCTTTCCCTTCCTATGTGTATCCTGCATAACATAAAAAATTTCTCACTTTTGCCAATTATTCATTCCAGATTCTCAAGCCTCCCCACTGCTGCACATACCTCAGGACCCTCTTAGAAATCAGCTACACATAGTACAATCACAGCCCAGCTGTCTGACAGTGCAGGGGTGTTTCACTTCAGGAATCCTAAATGAGGAATTTTTCACAACTGCAAGTATCAATAGCAGCTGTAACTCTTATATGAACTACAGAAATTAGGAAGCCTAGTTTCTTGTGACTTTTGTGGTTGAATTGTTCCATGTCTAATGGATTAATGCCTCCATAACACATGTACATGTGGATCTTCTGATTCTAATATTAGAAATCATGATATATCTTTCATTTCTGCAGGCCCTTCTCCATTCAACCACCTCTAAGCCTGAGGAAACTTCTTATTTTTTGAAGTATCTATTTTGTACCAAACTTGTTACAAATTTGCTATCAATTTCAAAAGACATTAGACAGATGTTTACATCCCCTGACTTTATAAAATCTATTTTTTTAAGGAAACGGTTTGATAAATTTGCTAGATTTTCATATTACTAAAAATATTACTGTGAATAGTAGACCTTATCTTCCCAGGCTCATTTATCATTGTCATGTGTTTTGACAAGTCACTTGAGTACAGCTTGTTTAGATCTATTTAATTAATTTGGTTTAACAACCATTAATAAATCACTAACAATTTGCTTTAGTAGCCATCTCAGCCATCTTTCACAGTTTTTTATATTTTTTATATAAAGATGATTTCTTGCTATTTAGGGTTTCATGCTCTCGGAACTGCACAAGAATCCTTAGGCAGTGATTCCCCACCAAAGGAGTATCAAACACATGAATCTAATTATGACTTAAAGAATGGTCCATAAACTGAATTGCAGTTAAACTGAGACAGTTGCAGGAAATACTCTTTAGTTACCCATGCTATAGAAAGATAAAGTCGACTGAAGAAAAAACTTTGTTATACTGATGGGAAGAAAGGAGAGTAGTTGAAACTGAATATCTATATAACTATATATATATCACTGTATCAGAGATCACTTTGTCTTGAGTAATAAACGAGATCAGTTTTAAACACCAGAACAAACCAAATTCCTGATACTAATGACTAATAACATTAATATCACACATTTGCTAGCAGTTTCATTAATAATATGCTTTTTACTAACAGTTTTTACACACTTTTAATTATTTTCACTATATATAGAAAACTGTTAATTCTTAACATTTAGACCCTTAGCTGTGAGCTTACTATTTAGTTGTGAGTATGCACAATTACAAGGTCATCAGGCTCGAGTGCTCTTTTGGCAGAGAAATTGGAACAGAAACGGACTATTTTTCTTTCTTCTCCAATTTTCTTTGCTTTTGCCTGATTTTTAACCATATCTACCCCACTCCCAAAAGAGGTTGTCCTCAGTTAGCCCATGTATTTCTTTGTCTTCCTACTTTTTGTTACATGGGTGATTCTTACCTGCGACTATGCACATATTTTCCCTTTTGATGGTCACATTGTTCACATACTCATGTAAATTGTTTATCCATTGTGTCTGGCTATGCCATTACAATTTTGCAAAGTATTCATATTCTGTTGTTTTTTAAACTATTTTAGTATGGTTAGATTTAACTAACCATTATTAATTATATGCTGATTAATACAGTTATAATTTCTAAGTGTCACAGATATCTTCTTCGACTTCAGAATCCATCTTACAAGAGGAGACTGAAATAACTTGGCAGAGAACCTAATAAAAATAAGGTGGTGAAGGGCTGCCTGTTGGTAACGACCATGAAATTCTGGAACAGCCTTTCAGCAGAGGAAATTGAGGTGGGCAGGGAGGAAAAAACTTTGTAATTTTTAGGTAGAGTTGATCAGTTTGTTCTATTTCTGAAAGGAGCAATATGTTGTGATTTCTGTAATGGTAGACCACATGAGTCAGTTCGATAATCTTGTGTTCTCCTTCCATATGTTGGGTGATGATTAGGTCACCCAAGGGAGAAGAGAATTAATAGTCCATGCAAATAGGAACTACCACAGTGACCTGCTACTATGCACATCGGGCACAGAACAAGGTTTTTCTGGACCCTGTTGTGACTAAGCCATTCACAATGTGCTCCTTCTTTTGTGAGGAGGCAATGAGTAACTTCAGGATCTACAGTCTTAAACAGGAATTGTGTTGTTCCTCTTGGGATATGGTCCTGGATTTTCATTTCTATCCTACCAGCCCTAGAACTGAGACTACTATATGACCATTTTGGAAGTTTTATCTATTTGGTCAAATCAGGATGCAATTCACTATTTCTGAAAAAGGGAATATTAAACAATCCAATATGAAAATAGAATTCGTCATCTATCTTTCACTTCTTAATATTGCAGTAGGAAACTGGAAAACACGGTACCCACTTTATATGTTACCAGCAGCTACTCAGTCAAAGCAGAATTCAGAGCAGATAGAGACAAATCATCTGATGGCAGAGTTTAAAAGAAACCTGTTACTATGACAACAGATAGGGTCAGATAACAAAATGAACAGACACTTTTGATCTTCAAAAAATTCTTTTTCCTTTACTCTCTCCTCTGTTATCTGGACCACTCCATCAAACACCTAGGAGATAACAGAGTTGAAAACCCAATTGACCTTCAAGGAAGACCAGACAAGTTGGAAAGTCTATGGAAAGGTTACTCTTACAGTGGAAATGCTTATGATTATATTTTCTCTGTGTGTATGTATGTGCATGTGTGTGTATTTTACTAAAGTAACAGAGCTGTTCAAAAGGCTTTACAAAAGCCTCTATCATTGCAATGTTGAGGTATATTTTTATAATGCCACTCAAGGAGAGGAAATGGAATATAATGTTATCTGAAATGATATGCTACATAGTCATATTGTATGGTTAGAATATTGTGGCCTAAAAAAACACAAATTTAGTCATCTTTGGATTTTGAAACACTAATTTTTTGTGTATGCATTACCACTAAATGTTACTTCATTTATGCTATGAAAGGTGGAAAAATATCTCTGAATTCCAAGCCCCAAAAAATATTGTCATATTATAGCATTATTTTACAGTATTTTAAAGATTTGTATATTGATAAAAAGCAGCATGTTATGCACTAATCAGTTGGAAAGAAAAACTAAGCACCGTGTTACCACATTTTACATCTGAAGTGACAAAAGAGCAAAACTATGTTAACTAAAGGGAAAAGTGTTCAAGGGCCAAACTGCACAGGTCTTTGAGCAACCTGATCTAGTGGAAGATGTCCCTGCCCATGGCAGGGGGGTTGGAACCAGATGATCCTCAAGGTCCCTTCCAACCCAAACCATTCTGTGATTTTATGATTCTATGAAAATCTTTCCTTGCTCTCTGAGGCTACTGGGGAAGTAAGTTTTCAGAGCACAGTTTAAAAAGTCTGTGTAGGACCACATATAGTAGCTCTGCTATCCTAAAGGGCTGTCTCAAATCAGGAAATGGGTTACATAGGTGAATCTGGTTTGGTCCAGGGGTTTTACTCTGACATTATTTTCCAGTCTTCCTCCATATGATATTGTCATTCAATGTTTAAATGAGATGCTGACTGTTCCAGATATTGTGTTAGCTTAAGCTAAGTAAGAAAGATCTTCAGTGCTGCATGCCATGGGTCAGGAATGACTCCTGGTGACTCTGGGCCCATATTCATACATGATACTTGTGCAGTATATTGGATTTGCTACGTGTGTCAGAGGAAATATTTATTCTACACAAAAGCAGCAGTTGTGTGAAAATTTCACAGGGACTCTTGTCCTGATTTATTTGAGTTTCACACAAAACCAACTGATTTAATGGTAAAATTACCAATCACCAAAAAGGAGATGACAAGGTATGATGCTGTAACAGAAACTGCACTTCTACTTTCAATGTTATTGACAGACAAACAACTACTATCTTCACATTAATGAACTGAAATGTTTTCCTTCTTCCTGTTTTCAGCAAGAAATCTAAAATCTCTTTTTGACCAAAATTTATATTTAAAAAATATTAACTTCACTTGACAAATGTTTCTGTCAAGACAAGACATTTGCCTTTTAGGTGATTCTACATTAGGACCAAAAAAGTCTCTGATTCCTGGATGAATAAGACCCTAAACATAAAAAAAAAATAATTTCACATGTCATAACTTGCACACAAGTTTTTTCACAATTAAATCATGAAAATAAGTATTTTCAACATATTTTTCAAATATTTTTCTATAGCTATTAGAAAGGGAAAACTAGGTGTTCAGTGTTGGTGTTACATATAGTTGTGCTGGTATAATTTTTTTGCCAAATATTTTACTTAAATTTTGGGTTTAAAAGTTTCAGATGTTTTGAATTCACTGTTTAATGGTTTCTTTGTCCATACTAACAAGTCTGGGAGTTTGTTTCTGTTTTATCACCTTTAATTTTCAATCTGGAATCATATTTTTATTTAGCTTAACTCACTGTAGATATTATGCTCTGAAATTCTTACAGCTTCTGGCCAAAATTCTGATGGAGAACAAGAACAGAAAGTGCTGTGCAATAAACATTTTACAATACTAATCAATTTCTGTAAATTAATCAACTATAGATAACCCTTGCATGAAAATCTAGTACAAAGCAAGAAATAGGCATGGCATATAAATTTCATTCCTTATAATTAGCTGATCTTTGAACGCTTCAAGAAACCTGAAAGGAGTCTTCTGTCCTCAGTGAAATGATATAAAAAAAACAACCAATGTATTCTTTCCAAAAAGCACCAAAACATTATCCATAGTTTAGAGTAATAGGAAGAAAAGAAACACTCTTTAGGAAATTCTGCAATTGAGCAAAGATAGTATTATCTTGCTAATACCAGTTTACCACATAAAAGTATTCACAGTATGCTGTTGGCATACTGTTGATAAAAAAGTCACATTGAGGCAGCTTTGAGTTTTAGAATTGAAGCACATTGTGCATGTCCCTTTCCTCACCACTAACATGCTTGATAACATGTTGTTAGGCCACAGCAGTCATGAGATTAGCTTTAACATAGTTGTTTAAAACATTGTTCAAAGGGGCTTTTTTTTATTTTTTCTTGAGTTTTAAGCTCCATCATTCTAAACTTTCTTTGTAATTCCTTATCATTTTCTTGAAAACTTGTAACTAAGAGGGTGAGGTATTTATTTTCTAAAATTGAAAAACTAAGTATTTGTATAATGACTTACACCCAGTTAAGATTTCGCATAAGCATCATAAATTGTTAACAATGGGAAAAAAGGGTATTTATCAGAGGCTAAAGTTTGACTCTTATATCATCATTCTCATGATGCTCCTCATGCAGTTCTTGGAGAATTAAAAAGGCTTTGTTTTTACTGCTGGAATATTTTACCAAATATCGCCTATAAATTAAAATCATGCCCCAGAATTCAGAGACTACTATAAAACAAGGAAACCAAAGTACCCAGGATGTCCTGTCAGCAAAAATGGGAATTCTTGTTTATTTCTTTCCTTAGCAGCTGCATAATACAGTCAAGTGGAATTGAAATGATCTTAAGATCCAAAACAGAACAGTCCTATGCTGGCCTGCTGCCTTATTAAAAAAGTTACTTACATTCAGGAAACCTGCAGCCAATTCTAAGGGCAGATTCAATGGCCAGACTACATCTTTTGATGTGATGTTCTGAGACACATCTTTTTGCTGGCTCCTGCAACATGGGAAGGGAAGGGAAGGGA
>NW_009919627.1:0-25419 GCF_000696875.1 Nestor notabilis
CTCCTTCAGGACCCGTGGATGGATTTCATAAAGATGGTCTCATAAACTTGTGTTCTTTCTCCTCCTTTTTCACCCAGTGAAGATGTGCCTTTGGTGGAAATGTGATGAACTCAATTTTGTAAGACTTTCAGTTGGCAGTAAGACAAATATGTGAGTAAGATGATGGCCTACATGTAAGGATTATAACAATCTCACAGGCATTTTCTATCTATCTTGTAAAAATTCTGCTAGCAGCTATTCAATGCAATCATGTGTGGCCAGATAAATGTTCATGTATCACAGCTATAAGCATAACAAGTTACAATAGTCCTCTCTCCGCAAAAGAAACACTGAAAGGTAAACTTTTAAAGTCAAAATATTGTTTTACCTATAGCAGTATAGTAACGCTAGCTAATCTGCACCCCACACCAGGTTTAGCTTACTCTCTTAAGGACCACACCCGCTAGATGCCAAATGCTCTTTGGTCCAGAATACTTTGTGCTCAGTGGACAGGTCTGCAGTGCTCTTCACTGCTCTCTGCTTTTAGTCTCCCAGTTTCTTCCACCTAACAACAAAATACTTTACAACTAAATGTGTTTCATCTGCAATCAACTAACAAAAACACTGGACATCTCAGTGGCTACTGCTAACAAGGGGATACTATTTCTGGGTGGCAAGAAGGTTGGGAAAGGAATGACGTGAAAAAAATCAGCAAAGCTTACTCGGTGATCTCCCTATTATTCAAAGATAGATATTCTGCTACATGGTCCTAGGATAAGTCATCTTCAGCTTTTTATGATACTTCTAATTAATCTGATTAGCAGCATAACCTTGCCACTCTTGCCTCACATCCACTGCAACATGTCCACTTCATTTTAGTGTTACTATTTATTACTCATGCCCAAGGAAGTATTTGTTATCTTTTCTTAAAAGGACTAGAGCTGGCTCTGGGCTGTGAGCAAAGACCCCTTTTTGCAAAGCTCCTCATTTTGTGGGTTTGTTTTGTTGTTGTTGTTTTTCAGGAAAAGAGGGGTGTGTTAGTTTTGTTCTTGTTTTGTGTGGGGTTTGTGCATATATATGTGCAAAGAGAGAGAAATCTCTCCAGTGAGTTAAAGTGAGCATTAAAAAAATTTACCTTAACAGTGTTAACAAGCTGTCCATCAAGGTAGAGCGCAGCTGTGCTGTTCTTTAGCATGCCCTTACTCATGACCAGAACTAGGTGATGCCACTGGCCTTCCACAATGAGGTCACCACAGCGGAAACGGGCACAACAGGGAAGAATTTCATAAAATGATGATTCCTCACTGAAGTCATCAACTAAAAGAGAAGTATCAGTTAGTGGGCACTAGTAGAAATGTTATCAGAAGCTTAAAACAGACAGATGTGTCATTGGACTTTATGCAAAACAATCTACAGCAATACATTAAAGCCAGTTTTTTTAGAAAGCATGTAGTTAAAAATACAGCTAATAAGATATGAACAAAATCATACACTTAAGAATTATTTTCAAATACAAGAACTGAGAGAATTAAATCAGATTTTTTTGAGAAAATATTTAGATCAAATTGTCACAGTTTGTTAGGCTGAATATCCTTAAACACTTGCACATTAACAAATTAGTATAGTTTTGGTAGATCAACAACAGGTGTCTTCTTCCTTTGCCTTAATTCTTCCCTAAGACAATTCTCTGGATACTTTCAGACTTTTGACAGTTATGTTTTACTTCTCCCCTCTACTCACCCTTTGAAATTTTAGCTGGAATGACTAGTTTGCTCAAGCTTTTACTAACTTACGCCACCATGCAGAAAGATCTTTTGTTGTTTTTCTAAAACTGCTTTTACAATAGTAGTCGGCAAGAAATAACAGATATCTATCCAAACCTACAGAGCTGAATTTCACTTTTCTAACAGTGTGGAAAGAAAAATACCCATACTTCCCAGACTTTCTCCTAACACTTTTCCTTGCTCCACCATGGTCTCCTCCACGGGCCTCGCTACATGCCCTGCTGTAGTTCTCTGAGGGGCTGCAGCGGCTCTCTGTGCCTGGAACACTCCCCTTCCCTTCCTATTCTCAACTTCACATCCTCAGGGCACTTTCTCTCATTTTCCTCCCTTACTCCTCACTACATGCGTGTTTTGCTCTCTTACATGTGTTTTCCAGAGGCACTACCAGCCTGGCTGCTGGTCTCAGCTGTGTCCTGCAAGGGGTCTGCTACAGAGCTGGCTGGAACTGGCCATGTCTGGCACCAGCCAGCCCTGCCTCATCCCACAGAAGCCCCCTTTTGTCGCCCAGCATCTGGCCACAGACACTCAGTAGAATCTTGCCACTATCTTGCTTAAGCCATTAGGGTACACACGAAAGAACATACAAGTAAAAAGATTGCTTTTCAAAAAGTCTGTATCAGAATCGTGCTAAATTACAAAGCATAAATGAAGTTAAAGATGAAGTTGAAAGCCTGAGAATTTTTTCCCTTAATAAAAGCTACAAATGTGACATCCAGCTAGCAAGACATGCACCACGCACAGACTGGGGGTGCTTGTAACTCAAGCCTCAGCATGGTGGCTTCCTTTCTTCCATTTTTGTTGTTCTAAGGATATTAGTTTTCTGAAGTGCTGCTTCATCTGTCCCATTTCAGTACTGTTACTGCAGCAAGTTGCCCTTGCCTTCCCTTCATATCAGCAGTGGAGCCTGTATCATAAGGCTGCTGACAGCAGCAGCTGTGCGGTGAGATGAGCTGCACCCTCGGCCTCATCAGCCACCCTTGCACCAGCAATGAGAGGAGTTGAAGATAGATGCCTGCCCTCCAGACACACAGCCAGAGGAATCTGCTCCCAGCTTCTTCTCAGTGGCTGCAAACCACAAGCTGATGACCACCTACCCCCAATTCACCCACCTATACTCTTTAAGCATTTCCCAGGTCTTTCATCACTAATGGGTGCTGAATTCTCTTCTGCTGAGTGTTGAAATACACTTCAGTTTTCAGCACACAATTTACTGATTTCTCTAAAAGGCATCCTTTGACATCATACTAGAGGGCATGATCAGTTTGCAGGTGCATTAGCTTCTCCATCACAAAGCAGAATGACCCACACTCTACCTAAAATCCCCCCACCTTTTCCACGTAGACAAAGCTAGAAAATGAAATTCTCCATCAGGGAATGCTTCAGTAGAAAACAGGAACTTTTCATATCTATCTTCATTCTTTCATTTTGAAGGAAAAGAAACCACTAATCCTCCTACCTCAACAGCCGTCTGCACAAGGAGAACGCTCATTTCTTTAGAAATAGCACCAGAAAAATTATAAAAGTAGCATTCTTGGAACTAATTTTCAGACACAAAAATAAACTCAAGTTCTTTTTCTCAGCCAAACACCTTTAAGCACAATTCTCACTCACAAGAAAGATTCTTAAACCACCCCCATTTATTCTTGCAATAGACAACCAGTACTTCCAGTCCCTGCACTGGTGGGCCTGCCATCTCAGTTCTTCAGGAACTTACTTGCTCAGCACTTGAAGGTAGGTACACCACCAACTACAACTTATCCACAGCAGGGTGGCACTCCAGTAAAGCAAAGTATCCCATTCAATTAAAAAAGATCTTCTCTGACAAAGCCTCTTCGAATCCAATCTCTTAAAGAGTTAGATAACAGGGGCTTAGAAACTAAAACCACACAATCTACAGCTCTATTGCAGACTAAAGCAACTAATATGAAGATAAGCTTATTTCATTCTCTCTCATAAGAATTCGGTCTTCTGAGAAAGAAGACACCATCAATATCTTTGGAATTTGAGAGATTTAGTTCCTTCCTTAAGACTACAGGTCTTCAGCTTTCAAGTTTTAGGTTTTGAACCTGACTTATGCTAAGAGAAACTACTGCAGTTAATGAGAGAATATCCACTTATCATGAAAATAAAGAATATTCTAAAACAGTCTGCTTTGCTATTTGAGATTTAAAAAATAACAACAGTTGTGTGAATTCTTTATTAGTCCCTGCTACTTAAAGGAAAGAACAGAAGCAGCAACAGATCTTTGATAACCACTTGTAACACACTGTGTTAGGCCAGGGAAAAGCCAAGTCTGAAATTTCTTAGAAGGCTGTGCTGATCCTCTCAGCTCTTCTACAGCTACAGTGCATAAATGGCCTGTCAAAATTGACTGGTTTTGGAGGCTCTGATTGAGGACAAGGCAGGATACAAGAGATGGCTAAGCCTGAAGCCCCTGACTACATCGATAGCTCTTCTCTAGCAAATTCACTGGCCTCACCAGAGTCACTTAGATCTTCGCTGCACCTCCTGTAATTCCACCTTTGATGAAAGATACTGAACAAAGTCTTTCTACAAACTCTACAAAACCTCTTTCTGAAAACTGATCACAGTATTAAAAGTGATGTGGAATGACTGATCAGCTTCAAATAGATAAATAAAATAGATAAATAAAAGGCAAAAACCTTCCAGAACCAATGATGTAATTCCTCCTTCAAATCTACTTGCAGTTTTGGGAAAAGAAAATTCTTTATATGCAGATACTGCAACTTCTTTGGAAATTATAAAAACTCCCTTATTTCTACAAGCACACTTAAATTTTGTATTTTTCCATTGTCAAAACCCATTAGGAGCTGGTGAAGCTGCAACTGAAGTTCCATCACACTCAATTCTTCTGGATACTAAGTTCAAAATAAACTTGCTGTCACATCCCCACAATATTGTCAGGACCAGCTGATGACACTACACAACTCTTACCATAATTCTGAAGCAATTCTTCTTTAGTTGAAACAATCAGTGACCGGTCCTTTGCTGAGAGGACAATGGCAAGGCATACATAATGCTGCTCCGAGGAGTTTGCACGCCGCACTACGGTCAGAAGTCTCACAGGATGGTTATTAGGAGGTGTACTAAAATGTTCAATACAAAACCAAGTTGAGTAGCTTAAACCAGATGGTGGTGGGAAAAATCTTTCACCTAAAAACAAAAATGAAAGCCCATTATATAGCTGCAGTAGCTAGCACTTAGGATACCTACTTGTTCCTGTTCCTTTTTTCTTATCAACTCTGTTGATAGCAGGTGTGCTTTCTTCAACTTTTCCTTCATGGGCTTCAATGTTACTTCTTTCATTTCTGACTCAAGCTTGAAGGAAAAGCCACATAAAGCTACCCTGGAGAGGTTTCTTTCAAAAAGAAGCAATGCAAGAATTGCACACTATTTCCTCCTATTCTAAAAACAAACATCAACGCTGAAGCTATGCTTGTTCAGAACAACCTAGTTTCAGTTCCCTAGACAAAAAAGTGGAAATGGATCAGGCCCTCAGGAACTGCTTAATATCATGATGAGATTCTTCTTCCATAGGTTTAACTCACTGAAGATCTCTCTACCACATACACCTCACCCCATTTCACCTCCTTGGGTGCTCTCACAGAGCAAAGAGCTCACAGACCTCAAGCAGTGTATTACACCAATTCCATCACTGCAGTAAACCTTCAACTTAGTTTTTAGACTTAACACCTTTTTTAACTAAGTAATCATGTTCAACTAGCCCTGCAGCACACCAGGCTCCTTTAGGGTAACATACTACAGTGAACAAGTATAAGGGGTAGTAAACAATTTTGATGGGATTTTTGTGACAGTGTAACTACAACTGTAATAAATTCAGTCTAGAATTCATCAGAACAAAGCCACAAGTACACAATTACAATTCATACCACAATTCCTATGCTCTTCGCGCTAGTATCTCAATTTGTTCTTAAAGGCATCTAAGTTCATCATTCATACACCTCTCTTGATTACAACTTAACCTGCTAGTGAAAGCCTTGTATTTTAAAGCAATCACACATTTGTATTTTATATTGCTTTTCATTGACTTGTGGGCAAAAAGCAATGGGAACACACATACAAAGACAGACCTAAGAAATTCTCAATTATGAGTGTACAACATCCAATATTATACTATCATTTCACAGGTAACAAAGAAACATAAGAGAACTAAACATTGGACACAAAACACTGCTAACAGTCATACTCAAGTACTTACCGGTTCCAATTCCACTGACAACTGCACCATCAATAAGTCCTGTTGTAACAGCATTATTTGTAGGTGCATTATGGGGAGCCAAACTTGGCAAGAAAAGGCAACTGTTAAACAGAAGACCAGTAACACATCAGAGTTTATTAAACTCAATATAACCAGAGTTCAATACAAATTAATCATAGCCTAGGAAAATGCATCATAAGCACACCATCTTTCTCCTTGACTGTATTCATGAAAATTAGAAATGAATTGTCAAGATTTCTCTTTGTGAAGCTAACTATCTCCAGTTCAAAGAGCTTTGGCAGCATATGTCTTTGGTGCAAAAGCGCAGAGACTTATGCCAATGTGGCTCCATAGCGTAAGGTGCTCCTTTGTGAGCAACCATAACTCACGTCAGTCTTTGAGATGTTCTGGGCTCTCAGATAGACTGGCTTAGCTAAACTTTTAAAGGATCTGGTAACTGCATACTAGTGTTCTTATTTTAAGTGTGTAAGCTCTTACAGTAATGGCGTAGTTCACCAAATTAGCTACGTTTGGTCCTTACAAGAGCCATTGATGCTGTGGACACAACAGAAACAGATATAAGAGTACCTCCTTTATGTACTAAAAGATTTTAAGAGCCCACATGGTTTCAGTATCAAGCCTACCTGAGCTGAAGTGAATCCCCATAGGAGTTCAGCTTCCAGTTTGTATAAATTGTCCTATTAGAGGCAAAATGATGGCTCTTTCACTTGCCAAAGAATCACCATTTTGTTGACATTTACACTTCCGCGGGCTTGTATAAGTACACTTTAAGTGAGCTGCCTGACAGAACTAGAAGTTATTTTGTTCTCATGTAAGCTATAAAGAGTTAACTTGATCACCCATCTCGAAAGCAACTGCAGTCCGTGGTTCTGGTCACTGCCATCTTCCTTTTGATTATAGTTCTCATTATATTCTACTTCCTCCCTTTTGAAAATGAAAGCACTTCACTCAGCAAGTGTTAGGGAACGAAAATAAAAAAAAGGCAATACTGGGTGCTATAAGAAAAAATCAGTTAAGCACTATATTTAGACTATGCCTCCAGCTGTTAATTTTTTTTTTTCCAGTTCTTCGAACCCAACATAGCTGCTTTCTCTGCTTTACTTTTATTTCTGATTTGCCCATTTCCACATTTCCAAGTTCTTCAGCAATTTTAAGTGGGCTTCGGAACATACAGGCCACTCAAATGTTGCATGTAAATCCTAGCAACTAATGAGTTTCTACAAGGGTATGTCGGTGTTCCTTTGTTTTAAAAGGCAGGTGAAATCCAGAACTGAACGGGTACTATCAATGTTTAGATACACACCTACTTCTACTTTCACAGATGGCAAGCAAGCATTTGGTTTCAAGGCATTAATGAATGACAGAGTGGAAATTTATGTAGCTTGAAGTATTTCTTTCTTTCCTATAAAGAATTCATTTGTTTCTGGTTTGCAAACAGACCATTAAAAATTACAAGTATTTCTCTGAAAGTAGAAAGTAAGAAAACATTGCACTGTGCCCCATGTTATTTGAGAGCACTGTGGGACCTTACCCAAACCCTTCAAGAGAAGTGTCAAACTCAATGAATGCTGGAGTAACTGATGATCCGTGAAGCCTGATATCGTGTGGGGTTGTCATGGAGACCAAACACTTCACTCTCGTCAGGGGTACTGTGCTCCCTTCTGCTGGCTTGAGCAGGCTCTTGCTTATCCGATAGTGGCTGTCTTCATGCAAACTGAAGACGCTGTCAGAACCCAGGCCTTCCGTTGAGGTTACCATGCTATCTACAGTAGAAGTCAAGAAAGAACACAGCATTGCAAAACAGAGGTATTTTCAGGCTATTTACTTGGACTTTTCAAGTATTGCTTCCAGTGCAATAGCTGAATTGTCAATCATCAGTGACTAGTTCAGCCATAAAATTACTGAGGAGACACATAGAAATAAACATCACATGCTTTGGAAACTTACCAGCTTCTTTGTATTACCATTTACTGAGACTTTCCTATGCTACACAACAGCTACCGCCAAGCTCTAAAACTCATGGATAATAATAGGAAAGAGCACATGTGGAAGAGAGGTTTGGATCAGCTGGAGGAATCTGACAGTTACAGACATTCAGTGCACTTATCAGACTGATTCATTGAACAACTGGAAAACAGATGTAACTTTCCAGAGTGAAAGTCAGAGCTGATGTGTAATTGTACTCCCGTAACAGGATACCACACAAAGGTATAATGAAAATTTTCACTGCACAACCACATGTATGTGTATCTATAATCTAGGAATACCTAGTGAACATCCTATCAAATACATTGTGAATACCTTCCCACAGTGTTATTTCCAGGACTAAAGCTGAAACTCAGTTATTGTAGTGTCACCCCGCTGCCTTTTTTTTAAAAAAGCTAATGTAAATCTGTCCTTTTTCTTGAAAATTTTTACGTTACCATGTGTTCATAATTTAACACGTTTACCACATACTACTAAAGATTTCCAGTTTACTAAGAAAATAAACACATTAAAAGCAAGTAATGAGTTAAACCATTGTAAATACTTACCATGAAAAATTAATGAATGGTTAAAAAGGGGCTGCTGAGCTCTAAATAATTAAGAGTGGGTACTCCAACTCTAATTTCTATCTCTTTAGTAAGAGAAATGATTATTTCATTGAGATTCTGCCAGATTACATAAATCGTGCTTTTGTTTCTTTTTAATTCTATTTCTTTCTCATTACTTGTGATGCTAACAGTAGCCACGTTCTGAATTTGAGCTGAAATAAATAAAATTATGCTTTAATGTAGGAATTTCAGTTATTTTATCTGACACCTTACTGAACCCATGAGACACACTACATAGATTTAACGACGTAATGTGCAAATGAAAGTATCAGAGAAAAATGGTTCTCCTTTTACCATCAAATAACTGCAAACTCAGGATCTACTCGAAATTTAACAGCAAGCTACTATCATATTTAATAGTTACTGTTCCTAAAAGTAAAAAAGTTATAATTAACTCTCTGGATATATCTTAAACACAATTACTGTATTCCCTCTGCTTTTAGAACTTTCACCAGTCAAATTGTTCTGATGATTTCACATTCATACAAAGCCGGGGGGGGTGTGTGTGTGTGCTAAGTTAGGTGTGCAACTGGGGGATGCCAGTAAAGCATTCTTCTTGCACATTACTAGCACTATGGCACCTACTTCTCATTTCCGGTTCAAAACTCAGTGAGCTGGGTTTGTGCACCCGGTACTGTTTCAACAGCTTTTTGTCCCATGCTCCGCAATTCAAAGGATTTCCCAAGCGCAAAAATTCCCTAAGAAAGAGAATAAAAAAATATTTATAAATAATTTTGTCTATTTATTTGCCTAGAATGACACCAAATCTAATAACGTTTTTAAAAAGACAGTAATTGTAATAAACGTAGCTTTTAACTAATTAACTAATGCATAATTACAAGAAACACATTTAAACCATCAGAAAGGTTTGAACACATGATCTCAAAAGTTGACATCAGAAATTTTGATAAAGCTCCCAATTTTCTTTTCTTAATTCCAAAGAGTTGGCAGGAGACTGCCGCATCCTGTAAGAGAACGCCAGGACTCTCGCTGACGCACATTCAGCAAGCTGAACTTGCATGGAAAGGCAGATCATAGGCTGAAGTAAGTGACCTCAGGTTTGTTTTATCCCTGTATCTTATTTGGCTCAGGGATCATTTAACAGCTATTAACATCTCTATCTATAGATAACTGTTGTATCTATATCTACAGCTACCTAGGCTATCAGTATGTATGCTTCAGGAAGCTTAAGTCCTTGTGATGCAACTACCAGCAAGCTTACTCCTCGCAGAATCATTTCTCACACAGCTACATACCACTGAACTGAACAGCTGTCCTGGTTGCAGATCAGCCAGTCTGCAAGCCATAGGAGATAATACAATTAAGTTCCTTATCCCAGATGAATCATAGAATCACAGGATTGTTTGGGTCAGAAGGAACCTTTAAGGATCATCTTGTCTAACCCCTCTGCTGTGGGCTGGGACATCTTTCACTATATTGGGTTGCTAAAAGCCCTCTCCAACCTGACCTTGAACACTTAAAATGATGGAACATCCACAGCTTCTCTGAGGAACCTGTTCCAGTGGTTTTCTCACCACCCTCATTGTAAAAAATGTCTTCCTTATGTCCAGTCTAAATCCACACATATTTAGTTTAAAACCCTTGCCCCTGGGTCCTGTCACTACAGCCCCTGATAAAAAGTCCCTTGTTTTTATAAGCCACTTTTTATATTGAAAAACTGCAAAAAGGTGTCCCCAGAATCTAGAAAGCAATGCAAACCATCATACAACTGGGTGGGTATTTAACAAATGGTTCAAAATATGCTCATAAACTTTTCAAGCTTGATTTTCTAGTACTAGCATAGATGTATAAACCTACTTGCATTAACATGCAGAAAGATCAACTTTTTAAAGCTACTCATTCCCAGATTTTTCCAGACTACTCTTGTATCACAGTCCTGCATTTTCTTCACACAAACTAAAGTGCTAAATAAAACTGCTGGCCTGAAACTTTTCCAGTCTGAGGTATTTAACACTGCACAGAAAAGTCAAGGAATCCATCCTCATGTTTATTCTTGTGAGGACCTAGCCAGGAAGGCATTTTTTGATAGCCTCTCAAGATTTGCAAAAAGAAAGCAAGCATTTACCTTCAGTACAATTTCTGTGAAAAAACACCAAATAGATTTTCCTGCTCCACACTTCTCCCTTCTCCCCAGCCCTCCAATTCCCAGCATCTCCAGGGTTATATGCTGATTAACAGAAGCAAGACAGTCTATTTGATGAGAAATAAAATGGTACCCTGTGTGATCAACTACCACAACAAAAGATAATTTATGCTTTCTATCAATCTGAGCCGTTTACAGCCAGCCAGCAACAGTGCAGGCAGCTGCTCAGCTCAACTAGACTTCAATGCTATTGCTCTGACCTCAACACCATTGGCTGCAGTGCCTGGGATGCCAGTCTTTCAAACATCCTTTGGAGTGGAGGATGCAGTGAGTGGTCCTCGTCAGCCAGAGCAGCACTGCATCTTTGCAGAAGCCTTGCATGGAGCCCAGCTTCGCACATGACTTGCTGATTTCTCTCTGTGTGCACTAGAGACTGCAGGATATTGGCCACAGCCAGCTGGAGATCCAGCGCATGCTGAAATAAAGAAGAGCACACAACTTGAGAAGACACAAGCTGAGAAGGCAAATAAAAGAAAGCCTTTATGCATAATAATGAAAAGGAAACTACCATTAGAAATAAATACATAAAACGTCCTGCACTTACGTGCATGTTTGTGTGTGCTGGGGAAGGGCGTGCGTGTGCATGTGCGTGTGTGTGAAGAGACACTTTCACCTCTTTACAGAAAAAGACAAATTATATGATTACCACCATCACTGTAAATAAAAACAATTCAGGTAGGGATAGTTAACTAACCTCTGCTTTTCACCAGCAGAAATAAGTCAGTTCCCTGTTCTTCAGGGAAGACCTCTCAAACAAAAAAATACTTAAGCAACTTCAAGAAATGTTCAACAAAATCTTTATATACAAACCACCAGTAGAGATTTTGGTTTGGGACTTGTACAATGCAGGCAGTACAATTTCTAACTAGAACATAGTGCAGCTGTTTCAACCAGCACATATACACCAAGCTATAATGTCCAATCCCTCTTCCTCATACTGTGCATTAATACCTAATAACATCAGGGAAAAGATGAATTAATCATAGTGCTTGGAAACTTATTTGATGGTCACTTCAGACCTTTCTTTAAATTTGTATTGTTGCCAGGAGGCTGAGATAAACAAAACAACCTATGAAATAAAAGGATTTCTATCAGACCTCTATGTCACTAGCTATTCATATCAGAGAATCATAGGTTTGGGTTGGAAGGGACCTTAAAGATCATGTAGTTCCAACCCCCTGCCACGGACAGGGACACCTTCCACTAGACCAGGCGGCTCAAAGACCTGTCCAACCTGGCCTTGAACACTGCCAGAGACAGGGCAGCCACAGCTTCTCTGGGCAGCCTGTGCCAGTGCCTCACAACCTCAACTCTTTTGGTCTGTAAAACGTATTAGTTTCTTAGCACAAAATGAGAGGACATCATCAGTTTTCCTATTTCCCATAGCCATTCTTTTTCACAGTCACTCTCAAAGCTTAAGACAGTAAAATTTTTCCCTACCTCTGGGTGTGTAGCTGATCCAACAGAAGCCAGAAGATCCAACATTGCGAGCATAGCACCAGGATGGATAATGACTGCATCAGAGTTTTGTGCAGGTGTGGGTCCTGTCTGGAGTTTCACATCAGCTATGTTTTTCTGAGGGCAAACAGGAGGTGTGGAAACAGAATGATATGCATGCCTGCAGGACAGAAAACATTCCATGGTTACAACACCCAGCTGTTATGAGCTTTGCATTTTTCAAACAGCTAAGTTGAACTGGCCTATAGACATTACTGCCTTCTCCTTTCTCTTCCCTTGGTTAGACCAAGTCCTTTTCTCAAACCTGTTAGACATGTTTCCCTAAACACAGACTGGAATTGTTTCAATTTCTCAACTCTGTTTGAATTCAGAAGTCTTTTTACCCCAGGTGCTACACAGTTTGAAGGTTACCTTTATTGCCTCCCTCTTCTCATTCTAGTTGCAGTGGTAGCACACAGCAACACCAGCATGCAAGCTACCACCTCTCCTCTTCTGGGGGACGAATGGGTTTCTCTCCATTTGCTTTTCATTAACAGCTGATTATAAAAAGGGCTATCACAGAACTCTTGGCACTCTCCAATTAGCCTACAGGAACAGGAAGTTGGTCTCAGTATACGTTTGTGCCAGCAGTCCATATGCTCTCAGTCCACAACTGCTATGGCAATTTAGTTTTACACTAAGCTGCTTTAGTCAGATCCAGGGAAAACAGGCTTTGGCACGCTGACTTAGAAGCAACCACTTGTGCTGAGAGCTGTAGACACGTTGCTCATTGAAATTCTCAGAGGTATCGGCTTGATGCCATTCTTCTTTCAGCACACACAAACACACAAACAGCATGAGCAGCTTACTGAACATATGCTTTCAAGACGGTACTTTAGAAGTAAAAGATAGCTCAAAAGACCCATGCTCTCCACAAAAAAAAATCTCCCGAAAACCCCAACCAAACCCATCCATATTCTCACAGTATTTATCATATATGTTTATTTGTAAGAAGAAACAAACCATGTAACAATTTTTCTTGAAGAAATATTGCCTGCTGTTTTGCAAGTGAATACAACTAAAAATGGGCCTCTTCCTTATCAGATCAGTTGAAAGAGGCATTTCCTCCCTAACCCATAACCCTAATAGAAATTACACTTAAGAGACTTGCTGTGCCTCACCCATTATACACTTACAACCAGGAAATCTCCTGTGAAAAATACAACATAGATGGAAGATGAAGAAAGCTGCAAGTGCAGTTCTGTCCTAAACACCTTGAAGGTTACGTCTCAAACACACACAGACCCCAACAAGAAATGTCACTTGTGGGGGAAGTCTGAAGCAATGGGTTACTTTGCCTAAGAGAGGACACTAGGAAGTATAGCACGATCTTCTTTGCTGGCTGGAAAATGGGCTGGATAAATAATGTTCCAGCAAAAGTGTTCCTACTGAAAAGGCTCATGGCAGATCAAGAATTGGCATCTGAACAATCCAATGGCACTTTTTAAAAGACAATTTTTGAAGAAAGATGAAATTACTGATGCTTTACTTATTCAGATAATATTCATAGTAAACACAAAATAGTACAGCTATTGTTATAGTAGTAATGCTATTGTAACCACATTAAGAAAAAAAAAAGAAAATCTTACTAAATCAGTTTTCCTACTGTTTTTACAATCTCTATAACCATCAATTTCCTAAACTTCTCTAGCAGACTCACCAATTGAAACATTTGACAGATAGAGGAAGTCTTCAAAAGTCTCTTTTAAAACTAAATGGAATTAAGAACAGCAGAACCACCAGTAATAATATTATAGACAGATGTTATCTCAACTCTTTTCCCTGTTGTAACATAGACTGAAACACAGGCAATTCTCATGCATCCCAAGAGCCCTGCTTTTTGTCTGAAGAAGAAAACTTCTGCCTCTTTCCAATGACACCTTGAGTGTCTCAATGCAAGTTTTACAGGATATAGTTTAGAAACTAAATACCCACTTGTATCTAGGAATGGTCTTCAGTCTAGTGAAATTCCACTCCCCGAGACATTCTTGAAGATCAAGCTTCTGCCTACTTTCAAGCACAAATTTTAACTCTAACATCCTGAGCTGCACTATCACATTCACCTCATTAGGTAAACTGTGAGGTTATAACACGGTAGTACAGGGAAAGCCTAATAAAAACCCAAGGCATTGCTCAGTATGATTCATGAACAAGCACATAATCCTGGTCTCAAATGGCCTGAACTTCTACACTCTATACAACAAACTGGAAAGGGGATATAAGTCAAGACTAGGCAATTTGCTTTTCTGTTAGCAATCTAAGTAAAAGTTGTGTCCTTAAAGTATGTATTACTGAAAGTTTTTCACATAATTTTAAAATACCTTCTATATTTAGTTTTTCCATATGATGTGTACTTGTATCGAAATAACAAAAATCAGTTCAGAAAGATTTCTCTAGGCAGGGATAAGAAAATAGACCCTATGAAACCCTGCTGAAGAATCCATTGAATGTTACAGGACTATACTGCAGATTACAGAATCTGCAATATATTAATTTAGCCATGCTTATTCTTTATGTGAAGTGAACAATGGAAAAAAGCAGTGTACCAAAGATGAAACACAGATCTATCTAATCTAACAGAACTTAAATTATAACTTAAACTATATAATTAAGTACAAACCTTCACGAGAGTTATAACATCTTCATCTGGAAAGAAATAAGTATGATTTATTGTAGGTAAACCCTCTGCACATTATTCCCCAAGAGTGATCACTATCCAAACTTTGTAAAAACAAAGGCTAAAAGTATTTTAAAGTCAAAGCTACCTTCTGTTCTGTACTTCACCCTGACAGGCATCCTCTCAAAAAAAGAAAAAACAAAAGTTGTGAGAATGCCCTGTCAAGGCTTTTCTGCCAAAATTTACAGCCAACAAACAACTGGCAAAGTTGTAGTTCTTGATTCAAATTACACAGTATGGGTGGAAGAACAATGTATTCCTGGTAGCAGGAAGGACAGCTACATACCACTATCCCAATGCATGTGCTGGAGAAGCCCTACCTATACTTTTTACATAAAGGATGACACTTGGAGGGCACCACTTCTCAGGGAAATACAGCTTTGAGAAGTGTCAGATATGTCTGAGAGAGACTATTAGCATATCTATGTATCCAGAATCATTCTAGACTGCGAACATCTAAACCAGAACTGCACTATTTTTGTTTGTAAGAATTGTTTTAGTCAAACAACACAGGGCTCTCTCCCTCAGGCACCTGTCTTACAAGTTGAACGGCAGAAAACCAGGCCACTGCAGCAGTGGAGATCCCAGGGAAGCAAAGTAAAGGAGACAGAAAACAGTAAGAAAAGAGAAAACACTTCTCTTAGAAGAGTCAACTCCAACAGAATCTGACTGTTTCTGACAGTTAAAGACCAAAAAAAAGAAAATCAAATAATACTGGACTACAAAACCGAAACTGCTTATTTTTGAAAGCAGGAAGATCCCAGCTACTGGCACCAAATTCACTAGGAATGACAAACATGATGCTTAACAACTCTGAGAAAGCGGACAGCTGATCAAACAGACTTTTTGAAAGCCCTAGCCCTGTCTGTTTTTTATTTGAAAATAGTCTTTTACAAGAAAGATCTGAAAAGTAGCCCAGACTAGCATAATCATTCTTTCTGTCTACTTTTGGCTTTGAGTCTTACACAATTTGTTATTACGCAAAGGCCTTTTTTGTATGTGAAGATCCAAGTCAAACACACTCCTTCACCTCAGAAAGTACCCACATTAATATACTAGTGCTTACCTGAATTGCCCAAAGCACCCCACAGGGATACTGACCTTTTAAACTCTCCAATATTAAAAAGGAAGCCTAACATATCTATTCATATATACGTATATTTATATTTTAATTACCAGGCTGCATCAGCTACCCATCTGGTACTCTTTCACTTGTTACACCCTGAAATCAGCTCCTGTTTGGCAGACATTGCATAGGTTCTGCTCTGCATACCTGTATGTTTGACTAATTCAGTGAACCTGAGCAGCCATGCCAGTTACCCATGGGAGAACAGCAAAATTTAGTAAAAGAAAGGGCAATCCATAATTCTAGAGGTTAATACTGTGAATGAAGCTGTAAAAAGCCTCCACAGAAAACACTTTTAAGTTTCTTCAGAGTAAATGAGAGGGAAATGAGTTTAGCATCTAAGTTTTTTCTCTGTGAACTGAAACTGCTACATTTATTCCTAAATGCCTCAGTGTTAGGAAAAAAAAAGGAAATGACAGTCTAAGAGGTTCTGGATTATTGGTAAAGTGGCCTCGCACAAGCCAGTCCCCACAGAATACTCAGGTACGATCTGGGTGAAGTCACTCAGCAAGTCAGAAGGCGGCTTCTCTCTACTAACCTGCTCAAGTACAAACATTTCCTTTCAAAGAAGTTTCCAAAAGCAGCTTTGGTTGCTTCCCTTTGCAGAATATTTCACATTCCAAACATGAAATTTGATGGCATATTTTAAACTGTACACCAAGCAAGAATGACTGTATTTTCCACACATGGCACCTGCACCTTAGATAACCCACAGTGTTTCAAATGTCATTTTAGCCTTCAAAAGCAAACATCTGCCTAACCTGCATCTTCAGATAACAAATGGCTGTCCCCTTCCCTGAGGGCTCCAGGAAAAATCTACTTTTCATCATTTGCACAGGTCTGTAAGTCACTCTGTAGTTGAAGCAGTAAACTTTTTTTTGTTTTTAAAGGAAAAAAAAAACCACTATCACACACTGGGATGCATAAGAAAAGATAGTAGCTTGGTAAGGGAAGTAGGTGCTAGGGTTTCTGAACTGTGCCATTTGTGCATTCTTTCCAAACCTTTTCATTTAGCATGCCTCTACACCATTTGGTATTCAACTACTGACAGAATCACTCTCTATTTTTTATTCTGTGCAATTACTAACAAATGAGGACCTTTGCAAGCCATCCACCTTCCTACTGAAAGTACCTTTTCTTGAAAAATTATACAAGAAAAAAGAAATCCTGCTGTATTACCTATTCTGCTAGCATAGTTTGAACTTCTCTGAACTGCTCCTGAGAGAGCCACTTACACTTCCCTTAGACCATTTCTTATACTAGGCCTTATTTGGTTTTGATTCGTGAACTTAAGTGTGAGTGCTTCAGGAGTCTGAAGACATCTCTAATGTCACCCATTAGCATCACTACCTAGGATTCACTATAAAATACACCTTTACATTTATTTTATCCAGTAAACACACAAGTGAAAAAGCACACCTCAGGAAAAATAGCAACTTGAGAGGAAAGAAAGAAAAAGCACAAACCAAGAAACACAACAGTGAGAGAGAAATCAGAAGCAAGATCAACTTCTCTTTGAAGGATCGGTACCTTTTCCTGGACAAAGCTGGCGTACCCCAGGGAGAGGGGAGAGAAGTCTCATTTGTCAGGCAAGGAGGGATCTGTTCTGCACGACTATAGACAAAACAGACAGGGGTAGGACAGAGAGGTTAGAGAAGAAACCAGAGGCCATAAGCTTGTTAGTTTTACAAAAGCACCAATAAAATCATTACTGGGATCCATTCTTCAGAAACAACACAGAGGACAAAGGACACTGCTGGATGACACGCATCAGGTAAACACACAGGCATGCAAAGCATGTCCTTGTTTTATGGCATGACCCTGCTGTGCTTGTTCATTACTCTGCAGAGGCTTATTGATATGACCACACTCACAAAACAGAACATCTTTTAATGTTAAACAGCGAAAAATGAGAGGAGAAAGTAAAGCCTCAGTAAATTAAGTGTAACTAACACAAGTAAGAAATAAAATCAACGTGAACTTAACAAAGAATGATGATCAGAAACTCTGAGAAAGAAGGAAGGATGCAGTTACTGAAGATGAGAGAAAAGGAACTTAAAAAGGTATCTTATGCAACAACACCATGGGATTTACTTACCCCATTGATGCCTCATACTCCAGTTAGCCAGTGTTATACAGTATGGACAATGCATTCTTAATACACATTCTCCTCCCCCTATCTGAATGCTTTAATAATACTTTAAAATTCTATCAAGTAAATCGATTTCTGTGCTTGGCTTTTGTTCATTTTGGAAGGGGTTGGTTTGGATTTTTTTTGGCAGTGTGGTTTGGAGGTTATTTTAGTTGGTTGGTTTTTTAAGCAAGAGAAAAGCATTAAGACTTGCTGCTTTGTTGGCAAAATGTTCATTAACAAACCTGTGAAGTTTGTATTTTACTAGTCACTTAGCTGAAGAAGCCTGACCAACTGGCGCCTCTATTAATATCTCAACATACAGAGACAATGCTTGCAAAAATCAAACTCTGTGTTAGACTAAGTGGGTGGCCCATCTTATTAAAACAGCGTCACATGCATTAAATAGTTGGGGTGCAGAAGCTCCACGTCCCAGAGATGAAGTTTAGGTCTGTGTTTTACTATTTTGTACTCCAAATTATGGGCAAAAACTACTTCAAGACAAGCCAATCTTCAATGCATGCTTCAGTAAGTTTTGTTGTCAATTTGAATAAACTTTAAGACACACATTACTGTTCATTTCAAATCTCAACTATAACAAATTCTAGTTCAACTCTGCAAGTGTCTCCCACTTACAGACTAGCTAGAACTTTAAAGAACATGCCAATCCATCTAAAACAAAATGTCCAGTCTACATGTGTTTAGTAAGGAGAAAAGGAGGCTGAAGGAGAGACCTTACCACTCTCCATCACTATCTGAGAGGAGGTTGTAGCAAGGTGGGTGTCGGTCTCTTCTCACAGAAAACACACAACAGGACAAAAGGAAACGGCCTCAAGTTGTGCCAGGGGAGGTTTTGATTGGATAATAGGAAAAATTTCTTCACAGAAAGGATTGTCAACATTAGAACAGGCTGCCCAGGGAAGTGGTGGAGTTACCATCCCTGGAGGTATGTAAAAGACATGTAGCTGTGGCACTTAGGAACACGGTTTAGTGGTGGACCTGGCAGTGCTGGGTTTACAGTTGGACTCAATGATTTTAAGTGTCTTTTCCAACATAAATGATCCTGTGATTTTAAAGCCATCATGATGTTACCTAATTTCTTACTTTAAAGTCCCATATAAAGGAAACATGAAGTTAAGGTGTGAAGTTCAACAACCAAGTTCTCATTTGACTTAATGAAAGCATAAATATCTAGTAGTTCTGTATGATAAAGCAACCAGACATTGTGCCTATCAACCAACAGGTTGTTTCAAGACATCATGTATAACGATAAACTTGCATCTCAATCTTAATTGCTGCCATGACAAAAACACTGAACATCAGAGAGAATGCTGCATACCCTGGAGAACACAAGCAAGCTAAGTCAGTATTTGGTCAGATGTTGACTCTTTATAGTCCTCTCACTGGAGTGAAGGAACAAAGAATTAAATTAACATGGAAATACAAAAGCTTGCAATGAACACGTTTGAAGAAAAACATTTTGGGGAACATCAGGGTGGGGCAGGAGGAAAGGCAGGAAGACAAGAAAAAAAAAGGGGGGGGAGGAGAGCAAAGTTCGTACCTGTCAAAAGAGTCTGTTGCTACCTTGTAGAGGTAAATAAAAAGTTTGCTGCAGTGTCTCAGTGTGGGTGACACAGAATCCAGGGATATTAGGTCATCCTCCAAAAGTCTTTGAAATAGTTGTGTATTTGAAGGGAAGACATTCAAGGGACTTATTTTTCTTAAGTCTGAGAAGCAGCCAAGTAATCGAACAGCATCTGCCAGTTTTTCATACTGGATCTCTGTTTTGAAGAAATGAGAGTTGGCTGGCTCGTAGCGCATTGCTGCAGTCAATGTGCAGAACACAGTGTGAAGCAGTTCAAACACTTGATTCTGGTTTACTTTCTCCCAGCCATTCTTAGGCGGTGAGCACAAAGACCTTTCCATAGCAACGAGTAAAGATGTGACATACACAAATCCACCAACTTTTCTAAAAACAGTTCTTGTGCGGTGACTTTCCCTCAGCACCGAGAGTAGGGCCTATGAACAAAAACAAACAATCAAAATCAAGGAAAATAAAAGCACCAGCACTACAAACAGCTTGTAAAAAGGTAAGAATGTTTTTGTTTGCTAGAAAAATCCTCATGTCATTTGTCAGAATTTGGTAATGCCTGAAGTCTCCAAAGATCAACTTTCTACTGCAAGCATCCCTATCCTCAAGATCTCACAAAATAAAGAGAGAAAGGGTGGGGAAAAAGCACTGCCCCTAATTTAGAAATAAGAAATTAAAGGGATAAATAAACCTGCCAACAGAAAAGACTTGACCAAGCCTAGAACAGAACCAAAACTCCCCAGGTAATTCCCTTAGTGATAAGGCAGAGAATATAGCTATTGGAATCTACTCTGCCTTCATACTTCACAAACAATTTCAAATAGAGTGGGCAAACAATTGCCTGTAGCAATGACAAATCTAAGCCTTAGAGTATCTTAACACAGATCTTCCAGACATCTAAAATGCATAAGCACCTAGCAGCCACAAAGCCATAACAGCACTCAAACATAAAAACAGCAGCAAAGAATTAGCAGAAAACCACCCCACTTGGTTTTTAACCTTCCTCTATAATAAAACCATAAAACTCTGAATTGAGTGAAACTTGATTGTAGGAGTTGCTCTTCAAAAATAAGACTGTGAGAAACAAAAATGGATAAAACTTTACTTGCTGAACAAATACAAAGCCACAGTATAAACAGCAGGAACTACATGAATCTAGGTGCTAGAGAATAACACTAATTTATCTATGAATTCAGGGGATAGGGAAGTCCATCCATCCAATCAAAACCAAACAAGAAACAGCTGTCATGGGAAGTTTGACCCACATGAGAATATGAAATATAGAAGAAAAAGTCTCTCTACATGAAGCATACAAACAGCAGAAAAATATTACTGATACAGAAAAATAGGCTAGGGGGCATCTTCCATCCCCAGAAGTTTACTTCTTCAGAATCATGTTTGGGTTTTTTTAAGCACTCAGAAGATGGGTAGTGAAATAGTTAGACTATCATTCCTTTCAAGGCAGTATCTCATTTCCTGTCAAACCTGGATGAATGGTAAGAGACATTACTGCACCATTCTGGGTTGTCAGTCCATAACCAAAACTTCTGAAAACAGCACCAATGGAAGACAAATACAACATGCCAGATGAAAGACAGAAACCTGACTTTGGATATTGAATCTGCTGGGGAACTGCAATATTTTTTCTCTTCCAATAAGTACCATGAATGAGACATGCTCATAACAAAACCTGAAGACCTTGAGAGACAAAACATGTCAAATGAATCACTGTAATACTTTCCTGTCTGTCTTCTGGAATAATATTAAGTTACTCATCTGCCAGAGAAGTATTATAGCTCCTTTGAACAGAGATGAACTTAGATGTCTCAGAGTTCTCTCCAATAAGACACATTTACTTAATGCTACTTACTTCAGCTTTTTTACCCTAAAATAAGAGTATTATGTCAATTTACAAAAATAACATTAGCTATTCTCAGAAGAAATTGTGGGTCTAGATTAGAAGCCAAAAGACCTTATATGACAGAATACAGATCATAGTCTTCTCCCTCCTCCACTCCCAGCCTTACTTTCCCAACTTAACTGTTTTGCTGAAGCAAGCAAGTTCTTCGGCTTTATCTTCTACTATGGTCATTACGACTTACATTTACACAAACTAATTCAACATTTAGAAATAGAAAATTGGTGAAATAAAGTAATTCTGCCACAGGAAAACACAAGCCTGTACTGAAAATCAGCTTATGTGTTACATGGTTGCTTTCTCACCCCTCCATGTATTCTCATTTTTTTAACTGATTAATTCTCCACCAGGGATTATTATCATAACTGTAGAACCTCATTTCCTATCCACTGAGGCTGTTTACAAGTGATGATACTAACCACACATACTCACTCGCTAGCCTTCATCTCTGATTCTGAAACCTGCCATGGACAGATGGAAGAAAGTAAAAACCATGCATCGAATTTCAGTTCCAGAGACTATTTACATTCAGTAGCTAAATACCATCCATGCAATCCAACGCCCTTCTTAGTGTTTTCTTTTTTAAAACAGTGGTTTACGAGAAAGAGTCATTAGCACTACTTTGTTTACCCTTAAGATGTCCGTTTTCAGCTGCAGTTCCGTAGGTGGAGCCGAGTGCATCAGTCCCAACAAAGTGCCCATATCATCTTCTCCACTAGGTGATAACACCAACTGCTGGATGATCATCAGGGCATGCTGTCGGCACTGGGGATACTTTACTATGTTGTGCACGCATCTCGCACCACCAAACTCCCTGAAAATACCTACTCAGAGAGAGATGGGTGAAGATAAGCACATAAGAAGTATGAAAAATGCAATCAATAACAAATAATGACAACAAAAGATGAAAGATGTTTATTTTAGCTTTTACACATTGAACGGCAGGCGTTTAGACTTATGGATGCTTAAGGACGTACTCCTATTTTTCCTCTCCTACCACAAACAAGAATAGAACTTGAAAGATATTCTTCTGACAATATTTTTCACTAAAGATGCTGAGTACAAGGATATGGGTCAGTTGTAAGAATTTTCTCAAAAATTCTGTTACTCCAACATTAGTTATTCTTCTCATGCTAGAGCTCAAAGAGTCACAGGACAAAATAAAGAAAAAAAATACATGAAACCTTCCATCTTTAGTGAAGACTATATGCTGTTTTAGTTAAGGATAATGTTTATACTGAATCTAGTTCATTGCCAAAAACGTAACTAGACTGCTTCTGGACAACATGAGAAAACTAGGAGCATTGGTTGAGAAGTGAACCGGTCTATCCATAAGATGTGTTAGATTCTGCAGTTTTCTTCTGGCAAGACCTGTCTTTGTAGAGATAAAGCTTAAGTAAAATAATAGTTGTCAAGCTAACTGGATACTTAGAAGAACACATGTGCAATATTAACTGAAAATTAAATGAAAATTGATTCTGAAAACATCATAAAAACCAAACTAGAATATATATGGCACATATAAAGCGTTTTGTAGTATCAGCACCTAGAATTAATTGTTAATAGTTAATGTAGCACCTATATTAATTACTGAAGATTAAAACAGAGTAGGGAAATGGATCAATACCGCATTACTGCATCAAAAGAAGTAATTTTCCTTGTGATCATAAACAAAAGAGCAGTTTAAATGACTAAGTTCAGGATTAACAAGCTAGTCAGGACAATGTTCATTCTCTCTAAGGTACATACACAAACCTTAGTGTCACTATCCATTTCCAATTTCCTGCCTCCTGCTTTCTCTGACATTCTTTGGATGAGATATGGACTTGGGCAAGGCAAAAGGAGAGGCCTCAGTCCCTGAGACAGTTAAGTCGGTTGTATCCCTTTACAGGCAAAGTGCATTTCCTTAGGGGGTCAGGTCTCCTGTTTTAAGAAAGACTGAGGTAACATTTCATGTTTCTCCTACTCTTGGCCTAGATTCCCATCTATTCAGTGCACCTGTCTGGGTCTGGACACCCAAATTTCTTCTTTGAAATTTGCTTATCAGTCAAGCAATATTCAGAAAACCTTATCAGAGATACCAGTTTAAGATCAGAAACCAAGCTTTGAATGAATCACTGCAATGCTGCACAATGCCTATTTATGCCTTTGTGATGACCTAAAACCTCTGATGGCTTCTGGATACAGTGCCACTGGGCTCACATCCCAGTCATGCTGCACAGACAGCAAACACAACGCCTTTGAGAAATGGTTTCTTAACTCCTCCTGCACGGCTCTGTCATACTCCTCAATTTGGAGAGCTACTGATAAAATGAGGCCCTTGACCTCTCCAGAAGTCCTTAGAAACAACATCTGTGGCATCATCGCAGAGTTGTGATGTATTTTACACTACCCTCTGTATTTCTCTGGTGTATACTCAGAGATTAACTCGGTACTGAGAAGTAGCAATGAGGTACTGGCTGCTTCAAGCTTCTTAGGTGAGGTCAGGTACACAGTTTAATAGCAGCCAAGTATTTCTCACAAGTCAGGTGAGTTCAGATCACAGTCCATACCTCACAGGAGTAAGGCTCAGGTACCACAGATCCTTACACCAACCAGGTACATATAGTCCAGTCCTATGGACAAAGACCTGCTGCTTCTAAAATACGAAGTATTCCAGTCCTTCCGAGATGGTATCATCGTATACTTACACCACCACCTCTCATTCATCCTTAGAAATCAAACAATCCTGAGGTTTTTTTGTTTTGGGATTGGTATTTTTTTTCCCAATTTCTCCTTATATGAAAGCCTCCACACGTACCTTTATGGCAAAATCAAAACTTAATGATGTATGAGTAATTGATTACTGCAGTTCATCTGTAATCTATACCAGTTCCCCTCTGGAACCTTATTTCAGCCTAATTCACTTGCTTCTTGGTTTATCATTGAAGAGATTCATCTAGTAAATCAAAGACCATGTGTTTTTTCCTTTCCATTGATAGGAGATGTAGCTCCGTGGACAAAAGTGAAGTGACAAAGGAGACGCATCTCACTTCAGCAAAGCTTCTGGTAGTGTCATTTACAGCTTTCTCACAAGCAACTTGACAAAATGGTCTAAATGCAATCATGACAGACTGAATGTATAACTAATTCAAACATCAGCTTGGATTAACCTCTGCTTCACTGCAATGCCTTTCTGTTTTGACTAAGGGCATGAAACTAGGGTTTATCTTAAGTGCCATAATGTGTTTCCCGATGGAATGAAGAATTTAAGTATATGGACAGAGCCAACCTCACAGATGTTTTAAATGCTCAGTAGGTAGAATTCAAAAGCCATCTTTGAAAGTGGTTTGAAACCACAAGCTGAAATGCAACAGAATTTGAAAACAAGCACAACAGTGAAATAGCACAGACAACACTGGCAGTTACACCAACACTGGGCGTGAATTTAAATAGAAACGTTTGCCTAGGCAAAACCAGAAAAGAAAAAAAAAATAAATTACAAGCTTTATTCATTAGCCCAGGAACTAATGTTTAAATAGTGAGCTGTTGATCGAGCTGGGCAATTTTCAGGATTTCATTCTTAAGCATTTGTCAGATTGTGGCTTCTCCCACTTAAATGAAAACAACAGAAAAAAAAACAACCCAGAACCCAAACCTAGAAGTGAGAAAACACCAGTCAGAACTGAGAAAAAGGGAAAAAAACCCCTCCTGCTGA
>NW_009919627.1:25450-61244 GCF_000696875.1 Nestor notabilis
TCATGGCATCCAAGGCCTTTGTCTAATGGAACAGACAAAAAGGATTTAAAAATAGTTATCATCCTTTCTCAATCTGTTATTTCAAGCTCTCAGAGACAGCTTTTATTAATATGAGATACACATACTGTCTATTTCAATGTCACTAATTCTTGGCTAATGAAGCACAATATAAACCAGCCTGGTTCAGAAAAGGATACTCATAACAGAGTCCTGCTTATACATACTCACTGGGAATATGCCTTTAAAAATGGAAATCCACCTTTCATTAAAGACCAAGCACTATTAATCATATTAAAACAGATGTGACATTATCAACAGCAAACTACATGTCTAATTATATGCTTAAATTTCTCAATATACTACCTGTATAACAAGCCCTACTACAAATTATTATAGTATTGTTGGAGGGTGATGGGGTGTGGTAGTTGCATTCAAGTGAACAATAGAAAAGAAACTTAAGTTAAAAAGGAACATGACCTTGTACGCCTTTATTTTATGCACTCTAGTTTATGCTGCCTATTCTCTTTTCTGGAAAAATTTGGCAAGAGAAAAGGTGTATTTCATTGTGTTTGTTTACTTGCCTGAAGATAGAAAGTCAAGACTACTTTGCTTTCAGGCAAAAGTTACTTTTTTATAAATATATTGACAGCAGTCTCTCTACTCACCTGCATTTGTGTTTGATCCTTGAAGTAGTACTGTCAAGGTCTCCATAACCAATAAAGCCAGCTGCTTTTGGTCCTCAAATGAACTGTTTCTTGAATCCCCTAAAAATAATTTCAGAAGCCAAAGCAATGGTTAAAATCACTCTTTTCTAAGATGCTTCTTGATACTTTTCACCAACACCTTAATTTTATTTGCTTCCCCAGAGAACGTGCAGCCTAACCATATTCCAAAGCAAATTTAGTCTACACATGTGTTCCTGGGAAAGCTTAACCATATAAATTAACTTTTCAAACAATTCAAAGAAAAGAATTTAAACAGAAGCTTCTGAGCACTGTGAGCTCAGTGTCTGACACTGCAGCTGTATGTGGTTTCACATCCCCAACTATTGCTTCTTGAAGCCAGAAAAACATACCATCTTTGAAGACTTAACAGGATCTCTTCTTGCTCAGCATTCAATACTTGAGAAAAGAAATTCCACACAAAAGCACAAAACTGCATTCACATAATTACAGTAAATGTCCTGATGATTCAACAGGTGTAACAGACGCACCAACATTGCAAGTTGCATCTTAAACACAGAGTAACTTTTTCTTTTTAATTACTAAGAAGCAAGCCACAACACAAGGGCATGTGCACCAGGTAGCACTCTAGTCAGATGACAACTTGGTCCATTAATTTTAAGTGAGAATTGATGTCTTTTTCAATGGGGTTGCTGGCAACAAAGCTTTCTATCTGTAAAGTCACTGCTACCACTCACTAATGAAGCTTCAGATGATAAAACCAGGTGAGATATCCAACAATTACAATTAAAAAAGGAAGTGTCATGATGCACACTAACTTGACAGCAGTCTGAATAAAGAATATAGAAAAAATTCTGTGTGCGTCTGTATGCACATAGGGCACTTGGCAGCACCTGCTTTGCAGGCCTAGCAGTTACGTAGCCCCTCTCCAAGATGTTCAATTCTGAAGATGACTAATTTTTTTAAAACTTTTCTTGTTTTACAAACACCCTTAGAAAAATGTAGACCCAACTTCTGAAAAAAGTCTGCAAGCTTGAATACATACTCCTACTAAGAGCTCAGATACATGCTCTACAGTATTTTTTCAAAGCTGGCGCTAAACACAGTGAAGTGCACAAGTACTTCTTGTAAGGAAGAGTACCAATACTATGCATGTATGGCCCCTTCACTTGCTCTTTTCATGTTAAGTAACAAATATTAAACATATACATTAAAAAAACCCCAAACACACAACATTTAAAAAGGAAAATATGAACTCTTACAACTTCGCATTCATACATTTTATTGAAGCTTACCTTGAGCTTCTCACAGGACTTTAAGAGAGAAGCAATTCCAATGAGCTTTTAAGATGGCACAGCAGCCCCCAGCAGAACTCAGCCCCTGAGATACATGTTTAGACTCTCTCCTTCCTCCTCTTAAGTGCTAGCCTCCACCATTCCCAGACAATAAAAGAGCTATGTAATAGTAAAAAAGAAAAGTACACACTACCTTGATCAGTCACTGCCTGAGTGGGATCTTTCAGAAGAGCTGCATATTTATGAAGAAGATTTACCATCACCTCCAGAAGTCCCACTTCCCTGAAGACATCCTTAAAGATGTAGTCATGACGGGTGAACTTAAGGAGTGTCTTCATGGCAATGATGCTACACTGAAAAGAAGTGCTGGATTTTAAAAGGATGCTCACACTGATTAGTTCTTTACAGGGTATGTAATTCAAGCTGAAGACAACAAATTCCAGCATCTCGAAGTATTTGGTCTGCACTTCTGGAAGTTTAGGAATTTTCTCTGCAAACTGAGACAATGTGTGCTGCGATTCCAAAATAAAGTAGTTGGCGTTGTCGGCCATATAAATATTTGTGATGGCATCAAGGATGATTTGTGCTAGATAGCTGGTTTTTGCTCTCAAAAATGCATTCTGGAGGACCGAAAAGGCTTGAATATTCCTCACACTATGACCTAAATCAGGAAACAAAGTGGGATGGGAAGAAAAAGCAAAGAGAAAGTTCTTAGTCGTCAGAAACAATGAGTACACTTATTAATAATGATCCATGTATTTTAATAAGTGTGAATAAAATAATAGTATGTCAAGTATAACAAAAGTTTTTATTGGAACTGACTCTTTCGAAAACCCTCTGCACAATCACTTGCAGCGCAAATCCTGCAATCTACTGTACATTAAGTTGGCGTTTTCCTCTTTGAAAGTGTTTACGTAAGCAGCTAAGTGAAAGATTATTTCTTTAAAATAGGTAAGCAAGCTGACCTATTGTTAAAATACACAAAAGGATACAGTTCTAGAGACAAAAAACAAAGCTTGTCTGTCAACCACCCAGGCCATAAGAAAACTCATTATAGCAACAATAACATGTTCTGTATTCCATAATGCAAAACACAACTCTGTCCCTTACAAGTATTTGGCAGGCTAAGTTTAGAATAACAGCCATCTGTATGTCCTCACTCAACAGAGCAGTAAGCAATGACAAATCCTTATCAGCCAGGTTGAAAGCTATACAGAATGTATGGCCTCCAAATTATCCTTTTGCTTCCACTCTTTTGCAATTGCCTATGAGAGGCAAAAGCTACATATAAAGAAACTCCAAACGGCAGTGTATGGCCAGTAGTCACCGTCCTTCCATAGAGAGGCTGCTTTATCTCAGGCCTGGAATAACTGGCATGAACACCCATACTGGTATTGGAAGGTGGCACAGGTCTAGGTTTGGGAGTAAGGCCTAGGAATAAGAAAGCTTTGGCAGGGTCCAGTACTGTTAACAATTAGGGAATTAAAATAAATGGAAAGAGTTGTAAAGTATAAGGTAGCTATAATATTAGCACACAAAGACCTCACATCTTTAAAAGCTCGGTCAAATTTCTTCTTATAAGTACTTTCAAACTGAATAAAACCTTATTCATTCAGCCAAAGAATGCATCATTCATGAGTATTCCCTGTGGCCCACAAAATTTTCCATGGGCAGGTATTATTCTACCAAAGAAATGCCTCAAAGCCAACTTTTTTAACTTCTGTAGGAACAGTACAAGTCACAGTGGGCAAATCTTACCATACAGAAAACAATTATTGGTAATAAAGAATTCTTAAAAAATAAGCAATCAAGAATGAGAACTTGAAACATTCCAAACAAAGCATTTAGGATTCTTTAACAATAAAATCTTATTTTCAAACAAGCTGTGAGCAAACTGTTAACCTGATTTAAAAACCCTTTCATAAACAAAGAATCACTATTCATTACATATGCTCTGTGGAATGCTATTCTCTTCACTGTTTATAAACTAAGTTGTCCAATTTAAGTTACACAGTTGTTCTAAAAGGACATTTCTCACATGCTTTCTTTACAGTCAAGAATGTTAAAAAGGGATTTAGAGCTTATTAAATGTGACAGGAACATGGGTAGTGATGGATACAACTATTTATATTCTAATTTGATATTAACAGTTGTTCCAGGCAATCAAGCAAATTAACGAATTATCTTTGATTATTGTGAACACCCCTGAAGAACCCAAATCTTAACCAGCTCTTCAGAATTCAAAGAAATAAAAGGATTTAAATAGAAGCAATTAAGAAAATGAGCTAATAAGGTCTTCATAAAAAGACAACTTGCCAACATAACAAAAAGCAGGTAAAAGGAACTGAGAGATGCTGTGACAAATACCAGAAAATTAAATAGAAGAATTCCTTTGGAGATTGCAATAGTCCATGGTTCTTCTCACGCCCTTGTGTTGGAAAAGCTGATTAGCTTAAGCAAAAATGAGTATATTATCAAAACATGGAGAAATTAAGCTCCGAGTGTGACTATGACCTTCTTTCTCTATTTAATGCAAAGGGAAAACAATTCCCGTGAACAATGAACTCACTCAATACAAGAGAAAGGAAGTCACTGTCCAAGGAACCTAGACATACAAGAGAAACAGTGAAAGCAAATCCATTAGCCTATAAATTTATAAACGTAAACCCTATCACAAGAATTTTTCTTGTATACCTGGTATTACTAAATACCATAAAAAGTCCAAGTAACAAAATAGCTCCATGATCATTGTTAAATTCCAAACTTCCTAGTTACATACAAGGCTTACCCAGATTTTAAGTTTATACACAGGACATGAAAAATAAGGGTTTTATTTTATAAAACCCTTTCTCCCCTCAGACTTCCACAACCTTATTTCTGTATCATCAACGGTAGGTGCAAGCACACCATGTATTTCACCACTCTGTGAACACGGATGATGAAACAACAGATTTCAGCTTGTAAGTTACACTTGCCTAAGCTGACAGAAAGCAGACTGAGGGGGGAAATAAAAATAATAATTTTTAAAAAAGAAAAAAAAATAATAAAATCAAACCAGCGCATCAGCCTTTCACATCAGTTTAGCAAGAGCAGCTTAAAACACCATAAATCAAATCAGTGCACGTCTCCATTACAATAATCTCTTACAATGGCCACATAGAAACTGTCAGCTTTGCAGTGAGAGATGTTTGACTCAGTCTTTAGTCCTCAGAGACAAAAGCCCTGCACTTTCTTCTTTGGTTACCAACCACAAAATAGAACCTTTGAGACCAACAGAACTACGTATTTGATCTGCAATCTTTGCAAAAGAACCTAGACTCAATTGCAAATGGTTTGTGTAATATAGAGCTTCTCGGTATTACTAACCTTTGCCTGCAGGCTGTGGGACTGCAAATCCAGGTAGTAGGAAAGGTACTCCAGTGGTAACACCAGCTGGCTTTAATTCATTGACACCGTACGTTGTTAAAGAAGTTATCAAATTAACCAAGTCCTTCAAAGCATCCTTAGATTCAGCCTCTTTTGCCTGTTCTAATCTAAAGAAGATACAATAGATCAAGTTAGCAGCACTAGTTTATTTCAACTCAAATCACTTTAATAAGATCTCTCTTCTATTTTGCTCAATTAGTTTAGAGATCACACTTTTATTGCCCTGTTCCTGCAGTATTTTACTTGTTCTCTGTTCGTATTTCATACCATTAAGTCAGTCAAATGTTACTGGATTTATGAGAGTATACATTTTATTTGCTGCAGAAATTCACCTTGTAAATCCTTTCTTGAACTCAATAGTCTGCTAAAAAGCAGCACACACATGGAAATTACTTTTTAAATCCCCTTACAAACGAAGCTATTGGATAGGAAAATGCCTAGATAGTCTGTCATTAAACAAATCCATAATTAACTTGCTAGATTATACCTGCCACTTTGGGAGATTAATATTTTATGCTAATGAAATAGTTATCTTGGTAGAAGCCTAACACTCAGAAGCACACAATGAAGCATCTTCATCAGAACTACAGACCCTTACCTTGGAATGCATAAGGATGGAAATGCTAGCATCCCATTCCAACCACTGTTTCCTGCCAGCAAAACACCATCAGACCAAACCCTAAAAGCTGACTCCAAACCCTAGAACAATCCTTATTTTCTTTTTACTTCATCAAAAATTCAAATGCCATGTCTTTGTATGGTATCCACTTAAAACAAACAAAAAAACCCAAATCCCTAAGCATACTACATGGTAGAAAATTCAGTTCAAATATTTGGGTGCCAAAACCTACAGTCGTAGCACCCAAAATGAATAGCTTGAAAGAGGGAGATAGCAACATTAACACTTCTCATTAATGGCCATTACAGCACTTTTTCTAAGCATCTTTGACCCAAGTGTACTTCATAAGGTATACACTCATATTTTTCCAGTCTTGGATTTGTAAAACATATCTACTTCAACAGCTAATAATTCTGCTTCAGAAAATTTCATATCCAAAGAAAGCAACATAGACTGAGATGGGTTTTATACAAATAATGCAGCAGACTGAGAAAGAAAAGAATGAAGTTTCTTCCATAGGAAGAAGTAAAATCATGGATGGATCATACATCCAAGTTCTGTTCGAGTAGGCATTTTTATTACCATGTTTTGTGGTGCATTAGGAGGTTAGCAGTACCTTTAATAAAAATACAAATAAAAAAATGCATACATACTCTGATTCCCTAGTAACATGAGAGTTCTCTCCAGCACTCTGGAGCTTATGTACAAAATGTCTCTTCAATACTAAGTAGCCTGCACCACATTTATGTGCATGATTTTTCATTACGATAGGACGTTAAAACAAAACAGTCATAAAATTGTTTAGGTTGGAAAAGACCTTTAAGGTCATCAAGTCCAACTGCTAACCAATCACTGCCAAGTCCACCAATAAACTATGTCTCTAGACAAAAACAAAACAAAAAGAAAACCCAACCAAACCCAAAAAATCAGTAGTTCCAGGCCAAATTTATTTTCTGAATTCTTTCTAAATATTTAGTAACAGTTGTTTTTAAGCATCTGTTTCCTAGCACATACAGAAACTTTCAGTAATAACAGTACCAATGAATAAGTTAAACTATGTAGTTTCATAAATGGTGAGAATAACATAATTTCATGTTTTGGTTCTAGTATCTTGATATCATAATAACCTATAATCACTTATTTCTTCAAACCTATTCACTAATTCTTTACTAAGAAATCTTTTCAGAAAAAGCTTGGTGATCTGTCTGCATTGCTTCAAGCACTTTTGCATACCTGAGGAGGAGGTCACAGAGGAAGTTGTATCCTTGCCATATCCTAAAATCATCCAACAACGTTTGGGATACATCACTGGAGTCTTTGAGAAAACAAGAAAGCCCAGCAAACATCTCAACTATTTCTAGGGGAGAAAGGTCATCAGATTGCTGCATGTTCTGAACACACGTGGACAAACATTCCTTTTCTGAAAGAATCACAATTAAGAAATTCAGGATTTTAGTGATATTAATCACAGGAAGAAGCATAACTAGTATAAGAGTCACAGCAATAAGGTAACTTAGTTAACTGTCTCTTATCACATAACATTTAATATCACAGAGCACTTGAAGTCAACTAAGATTGCCAAGTGGCTTTGGATCAGAACCCTAACCTCTTTTTGCCAACCCCTGTACCCCTTTTATAATTCTTTACTCTTCTAAGGAGAAGACTGTATAGATGAACACTAAAAGCTAAAAAATTTTACCAGATTACTCAGCAGAATAAAAAGATAAATATGGCAACTGTAAATACATCTAAAACATCTTTTTTTCTTTTAAAACAAAAAGTTATACAAATCACTGACCTAACCTGTTACCGATGTGTCAGATAAAACCCTACCCATAAGCTGTTACACCATCTCTTCTTATTGCTACTCTGGTTAGCCTTTCTTTTGCAGGCATATTTGCTTGTCTTATAAATCTTGATCAAAGAGAGACAGCTTGTCTCATTCTGCACACTTCTCACACTCCATCAGTTTATTGGTCCTGTTGCAAAAAGCTTTCCCAAATCTCTAGTCAGATTTTTGGTCATACTCCTGTTTTAAAGGTGCTCCCTTCAATTATCTGCTACTTTAACTTTGCATCATGCTCAAGACAAGTGCAAATCTTTCTAGCTAGACTGATAACAGAATTTCCCAGAGATCAAATCAAAGCATGAGACAGTGAAAGGATGCTCCTTAGGATACGATAAAATGTTATAGTTATAGCTTTCTTCCTGAATATGAGATGAGCCTCTTGACAGATGTTATCTCTTAAGTCAGGTTCTTTTTTTTTTTTTTTTTTTTTTTTAGTCAACAAGTGAGAGGAGATGCTGAAAGGTTTTATTTTTAAGATTTTATTTCACTTTTTAAAGAACCTAGAATATCTTTTGATATGCCAGCCTCACTCCTCTGTGGATCAAGCCCATAGAGAAGCAATAATAGTAGTAGCAATATGCCAAAGGACACAGCCAAAACTTGGTTATTTTCTTTGTTGTGCTTCATCATGTTTTGACATATACACATACACCTTCTACATTCACCAAAAACCCATCAGAAGGCTGTTACAGATGCAGGGAAAATACCTATCACTATTTAAGTCCTATCTGAAATACTTAACTGATTACTGTTCTGTGCTTCCAAGTGATACCGTACATTCACATCTTTCTGACTGGAATTGAAACACGCTGCTAACACAAGAAAAAACACAGACTGAATTTTTCTGTGAAATATGTGGGAGCAGCAGTATTTCATAAACTGTCAAAATGGTTTTGTAGAGCCTTGTAACCACTTGCTTTCCATGGTGTGAGGAAACTGTGGGTTTCTTTTTTTCCAGTAGGTGTACACCACCAAAATGTATGATGAGGATGTTGGCTCATTTCAACATTCATTCCAATTTAAAAACTACAAATGCTTTCTATGTGTTCCTTTAGTCTAAAAGCCCTAAATATAATATTAGAAAGATATTCTACCAAATTTCCCACCTCAAATCCTGCATACCTAAACACCTATGCAGTTTTAAATTAATGCAATACAAGTATTTTGTATGCAAAGCTGGTCCCAGGCCACCAACATATTTTTCAACACTGGTTTTCACCTTGCTTTGCTCTCACAAATTTTTTGTCATGAACCAGTTTGGCAGCTGCCTTTGCTAAGCAGAGCATAGCCAGTCCCTTGCAAAGATACATGATGAATAAAGTACTACTCGTATCAGCTACCAAAATCTGTAACCAGCTACAGAAATATCCCTGTATGTGAGTTTCCATGCCTGAAACAGTCAGGATGCTATTTGTCTCAAAAAAGGACAGGTGATAAAATGGAATGATTCTGATTGCTTAGATCATTTGGTGGCACACAGGCTGGATTAAGCTCATGAGATGATTTTAATTTGGCCTTCAGGATGCACAAAACGTGCAATCTGCAAGCTGTATGGCAAGGTGAGAAAGACAAGCGCCCAGCACAAGAAACGCAGGCTGGCTGAATGGTCAGTGATCTAGTCAGTCAGCCAACAGGGAAAACATAGGGGCTGTAAGCCCATCTAGCAGCCAGGCTTTTCCCAGCTGTGTCCCAATATCTGCACACTTGGTTGTGACACAGGCTCTGGGACAGGTTACATGTATGTTTCCTAGAAGCACCAGTATTGCTGGTACTAAAACCCACTGCTATGCCCTTTGGGAATAGGAATGGGTCTTTGCCAAGTGAAGCAGAGCCTCCCTGGGCCAGACCCTAGAGACAACATCCTTGGGTTGGGGAAGCTGGGCTGAACCACAGGGGAGGAAGCCAGCTGGCTGTTCCATCAATCAGCACTTGGAAGTTCTCAAGTGTTTCTGCACTCACACAACATGCTCCCTCAAGCACTTTCTCGTGCCTGTTATTAGCTCTTTTTGGTTTGCATAATGCACCAGTATTTACTACAGGGCAGCAGTTTTCATGGGCTTCTAATAGATCAACCTGCGTAAGCAGAACACATGGAGCTGGTTCCTCTTCCTGCAACTTCCTCAGACATCTCTATGCTTTTATTGCTAGCAACACTGGTACCAGACAAGTAGCTGTAAACATGGCACTGCAAGCTTGCCTTGCACCTCTACAAGAAGCTGCTCCTGCTAATTCAAATGCAGGACTGAGAACAGCCAACTCCTGTTAAGAATTAATGCTCACAGCAAAAAACCCCAAACTTATGCATCTTCCCAGTGAATATTTTTCAATACAGGCAGTTACTGAATTTACCAAAATCCTTTCCTTTGGTTATCATAAACTCTATGCCAAAACATGAAAGGAACTACAGAAGTGTTCTGAAATTGTACCTGTATGTAAATAGTCATGTGTCCAAACAAAAAGCCTGGAAGCTTTCCTTGATCTATTGTTTTCATGCCTATTTCCTAACTAGGAAAACTATGAAAGAACAACAGAAAAAAGAAAACAAAACAAAACAAAACAAACAAACAAAAAAAAAACCAACAAAAAAAAACACACACAAAAAAACAAAAACAAAAACAAAAAAAAAACAACCCCAAAAAAACAACCAATAAATAACATTGAAGACAGATACATACCATGAATGTATTTCACTACATTGACACTAAGGCCATGACGCGATATGGTCATTAGTACTTCCCCTGCACTCTTCCTCCAAGGCAGATTATAGGGAGGGCACCATGAGGTTATTGCACTGAACAGAAGCTGGAGATCATCCTTTTGAGCCAGTTCTTCCGCCGGGGACACAAAACTGCACAATTTTACTAGGATCTGAAATAAGAAGTTGTTAAACATCTAGCATTAGTACCCTGATCATTGCTAATTTTGCTTAGTCTTAGTAAAAGGCAAAACATTCCTCCATTTAGCACACACATTAAAAAAAAGTAATACACTGTCTTCCCTTTGTATGTTGGTTCTGTAATTTGATTTGAAGACAAGGTTATTCAACTCATGGTTATTCCAAGTCCCAGTTCAGTTTAAGATGACTAGCAAAAGATTAGCAGCAGAGTTTAAATCTTTTAGGCTGACACAGCATGCTTGCATGGATACCAGGTTATTCCATTCTTGGAGAATCTGACAATTACTTAATTTACAGATCTAAATGCTGCAGTGGGACACAAGCTCTGCAAAGCAAACTGTTGTATCCCTTCCTCATGCAGGAAGAAGGTTACTGATGAGTTGTTTGGAGAGCAGTATCCATAACATCTTGGCCAAATAAAAACAGCTAGAAGAATGTGGCAGAAAAGGATACAGCAACACTGGAGACCTACCTGGATTAAGTGGCACATGGATCTGAACTTTCAGTTTACCATAAAACAAAATGCAGCCAGTTGTGCTCCCTTTTCTGCATGCTTTGAGGACATCTGATGTCCATTTTGTGTCTTGTGCATGAAAACCTGAGACTCTCAGAAAACTGGAGGAAGACTTTGCAAGGCTGCCTGTGTCCAGAGGAGGAGGTTTAGAAGCTATCTGAAACCTCACCTATTCCAGCCAGCTAATCTGAGATCACCACTTTACAGCCTTTAAAAAGGGACAGAAAAGAGCTGAGTGGTAGCATAGGGGACCCTATGTGATAAGACTGATTGTTTATTAACTCTGCTGCCTAAAACACAGCATGGCAATTTCTGAAAGATAGCTCCCAGAACATTGCGATTTCTGTTTTGGAAGACAGCCTTTAGTACTAAGACAAAAAGAAGAGGCAAAGGCACATGTTCTCATACACTGTTACTAGGCAGACACTGTGGCTAGTAACTGTGGGAATAAGGCTCATCTTTATTTCTACAGTGCAGGTACCAAAATGCCTCTCAAATGTTATTCTCACACATCTTGGCACTGCTTTCAGATCCCCGAAGGATGTGACTATTAACAGACCTCTTTACTTTTGCAAATGTGGCTACAATCATAGAATCACAGAATAGTTAGGGTTGGAAACGACCTTAAGATCATACAGTTCCAACCCCCCTGCCATGGGCAGGGATGCCTGACATAGAGATGCATCCAATTTGCACATGGAAACTGGTACTATGACCACTGACCCCTTTCTAATAATAACTGTCAGCTTCTGCTAAAATCTCAGAAGAGCATATGGGAATTTCTTTGCAAGATCTCCAGCTGAAATTTCAGAAAGCAGAAGCAGGTCAGATGGAGTCCCTGGAGTATCTGGGGACAGTCACAAGTGCAAGCTCAGATGGTTCCCATATTTAAATTCTTTGTTTCCATATTCATGGTTCATTTCCATAATTAAAGGGGAATTAGTGTATGTTAAATTAATTTATAGGTTCTTACCAATACTAATTATTTTACTATGTCTATTTCAATCAGTAACAGCCCAAGATACAAAGGCAAGGACCAGTTAAATTAAGACAGAACAATAGTCAACATGATCCTCCCTTTTAAGCAGCTGAGTAGAAGAGTTGCATGCATTTTTATGGAGAAGATAATTGCCAAGGACAAAAACCACAGGGGGAGTGAAAATTTAACCTCCAACTGTGTTTGAAGGAAAATACATCTTACTCTGAGCCATCATTTTGTGAAGAATCAAGGAAGAGCAAAACCTGGTTCAAGTGAAAAGTTTTCTCATGTGAAGCATTTCCATTCCTCAAGCAAATTCCATGACCTTTCTTACCTGTACAAAGACTTTCTGTAGTAACGCTCGGCGCTCTGCGAGAGGTAGTTCATTCTGTGCTCCTCCAACTACCTCAGGCACATGTGGAAGGTCAAAAAACAGATACAGACATTTAACAAGTGTGGAAGGCACCGACATTGTAGTCATGCAGTCCACAGTTTTCTGGGGGGAAAGAAAACAGAGCAAAAAAACAGTTCAGCATATTACTATATTCAAAAAGTCCCACTCCCGTAACACAGTTGATTCAAATGCTGTTTTTTCTTTGTCACACCTTTGGTCAGGTGTCCACATGGCAGCACAGATTCACCATCTATTCTTGAATGTCTACCCAAAGAGTAACCTTAAAAATAGGATCATAATTTATTTACATGACAAAGGCACCTAACAGCTACAGTTCAGAGCAGTCACTGCACAGGACAGAAACAAAAACTGACAGTCTCTGCCAACAGAAGCTTACGAGTTAATTACAAGACCTTCAGCGAAGCCCTCATTAGCTATCTATTCTTTGTAGCAGTAGAAATGGAAGTGGGAGGACAACTATTCAATTTATGCTCTCACTTGGCAAGAAGGTATAAGCAGGCATAAGGAGCAAGGCAGTAGAAAATATGAAAGCATCAGTGGGAAGAAAAGACAAATTGGGGTGGAGGCTGGTGACATACTAAATACAGATAAAATGATTGGGCTGAATTATAAAGTCAGATTAGAGCAGCAAGAACAAACCACACAGCTGTCCAGTACATTGCCCAAGATGGGCTCTTTGAATGAAGGGTAGCACCAAAAGCAGAGGCAGTAAAGACTCATGATATCACCCACTCATCACTGCTCTTGCCCTCCTTGAAAGGGGAGCCCATGTTCAAAGCTCAAGTGATTTAGGTGCTGTATGTGACCTGCGTCTCATGTGGCACTAAGGAGCAGCATGCAAGAGAAGCCTTTAGTGAACAATAAAAGTTGAGTGTGTAATTCAAAAGAACATTATAAATTAAAGTTCCAAAACAATGGTGTTTATTAGGCAACCAAAACCACAAGCAGCTAAAGCAGGAGTTCTGTGGCAGTAGAACAGAAAGGATCTTGACATAGAAAGCCAAACAGAGTTGAATCTTTTAGTGCCTGTTCATGCAGTTCGTTATTTTATTGCTTTTGTCTCTTCCACCCCACAACTTCTTTTAGCCTTGCTGTTTGAGACTTACCTGTCCTGATGAAGCTAGTAAATTGATTGTAGTGAGCAGCATCCAACCTCTACTTGCTTCTTCACTTTGATTGACCTCCAGAAACTGGACTATGGCACGACTTGCAGCCTCTGTAAGGGGGGTAGTTAAAAACATGCAACAAAAATTCAGTCTGAGGGTGTGCAGAAAGGAACACGTCCTCTCAGCAGCCCTGAGTGCTGAGCATGAATTCACCTCTGCAACACTACTTGAAAGAAGGACCAGGCTTAAACCACGACAACTCTTCAGACACACATTCCAGTCTTACACACACACTTGGCTCTGACACTAGCAGGGCTGTAAAAAGTACGTCTTTAGGTTATGTATCATCCTTCAAATGAGCAGACAGATTTCAGTAACATGCAGCAACTTCTGTTTGAGTATTTTGGCTTTATGAAGTACAATATCAGACATGTAGTCACCGTCAGTTAGTGGTCTCAGTGGAAAAGCTGGTAATCCATTCCCAAAAAAAAGCACTGTGCTGGAACAACTATATAGAGGATAATGGGAAAAGATTGTAGGGAAGGAGAGGTATAGAAAGACAAAAGGAATAAAAAACAGTAACAGAAAGTAAAATTAAGACCAAGATCAGCAACTACCACATCTCCATCCTAAATTTTTTTTGAAAATGAAAACATTAACAACTTAGGGCTACTTCTTATGATCTGGAGACCACTTCTGGAATCAGATACAATTCCCTACCCCAGCCAGAGTCAAAGACAGCTTGTTTACTAGGCTGAATATTTACCAGCCTCAATAAATACATCAACAGAAAATTAAATCCTATTTCACTGCTGTCTGAATACACACTTATGTTAAAAGTCTATAATGCCAATCAAGATGATTGTCTATTACCCTTAAGAGAAATCCAAAATCATTTTTCATTATTAACTACATATCAATCATCTTCAGTGCTTTTAGTGTCAACTAGGACAGAAAAATGTTCATAATATTGCTTAAAAAAATGAATTACAAAGGAATTACTAACAGAGGAATACATCAACAACTGAAGAAAAAAATCCAATTTTAATCTTGGTTTATTTGCTTCATCTGCTGTCAAGATGCTCCAGTACATACCTATGAAGGAATTTATTCTACAGGAAACACATTTTACATGGCAAAGTACTTAGCAAACTTTTAGCATTGGCTACACTGAAAAGATTATTTTCTGTAGCACCAGACTGTAAGCTGAGCTGGACTAGTAAACCTACAAAGTAGATGAGCATCACAGAATTGTAGAATGACATAATGGGTTGGGTTGGAAGGGACCTTGAAGATCACCTAGGTCCAACTCCCCTGACATGGGCAGGGACACCTTCCACTAGACCAGATTGACTGGAAGGCTGTTGTAAGGTCTCCCCTGAGCCTTCTCTTCCCCAGTTTGAACAGTCCCAACTCTCTCAGCCTGTTTTCACAAGAGAGGTGCTCCAGCCCTCTAGTTAAATTTGTGGCTTCCTCTGGACTCACTTGAGCAGGTCCACATCCCTCTTGTGTTGGGGACCCCAGAACTGCACACAGTACTGCAAGTGGGGTCTCATGAGAGCAAAGTACAGGGGCAGAATCGCCTCCCTCAACCTGCTCCTTTTGATGCAGCCCCACATACCGCTGACATATACCCCGTAACAGGTTTTTGTATAAACCACTGGCTTGTCCAGTTCTGGTGCTAGTAAGGAGAGGCACCTATCAAATCTGTGCATGAGACTGAGTGAGATAAAACAAAGCCTGAAATACTAAGGTGAAAGGTAAAGCAATTTTTTAAACTCACACAAATGCAGAAGTGACTTCCCAGCACACTGACCTGAAGTACGTGGTGGGTACTTTGTTTTCCAAAACTATCAGTGCAAAACATTAGCCAGATGGTTGGGTGGATGAGCAGATCAGCTCCAGAATCACAACAGCTTTGCCACAGCCATAGCTCCTACACTAGAGATACAAGCAAAATGCCAGAATTCCTGGCACTTCCCTAAACTCTGTCAAGTGTGTCTAAAGCACATACTTCTTCTACAATGACAGTGCCCCACCAGCCCAGCATTAGGTGCTATTTAGTAGGCCCATGCTCTTTCTATCTGACCACAACCAGAGCTGGGCAATTAGCCTCTGACTGTAAGCAGGTCAGGCTGGTACCAAGCAGGGTGTGCACAGCCTCCAAAAGCCACCTGGGCTCTTTTATGTCATCTTTGAAAGCTAGACTCAGGGGTTAAGCAAATCTATGCTTCTGAAAAGGTTGTCATGCTGCTGGCATCCTAAATGACATAGCAGTTGAACACTATAAATAGCAGTTTTAAAACTGTCAGTCTTAATTAAGCTCTACCTAAACACAGACAGCATTTTAAGTGCAAGAAGTTCTCTTGTCAGCTGCTCTGAGTAAGTTTGATCACACTATCATTTAAGATTAATATCTATCATCAGCACTAGTCTTCATTTATTTCTTGTACCTTTTCCCTGGTTTCAAAATGCTCAAGTTGTGTTTTTAATATACTCTATGTGCCCCATCCAGATGTCATTAGCCTTTCAACTTCTACAGGACAAATCACTAAATCTAGGATTGGGATATGCTACCTAACAAAAAAATGGCAAAACAGTGAAGAAAAACCTATAAAATAATAGGTAAGCATACGTATCTTGATAACTGTGCAAGCAGGTATACATTAAGTATAATCACAATTACGTGGTCATATGGTTAATACACAGACTCTTCAGCATGGATTCAGTATATATGGGATAGAGGCTTAGCAGAAAACAAACACCAGAATTAGTTTCATTCGTAAGAGATGACATGAATGCTTTCCATCCTGGACTTCAGAAAAGCAGCAGATGGAAAGCAACGGCATTAGACCTGCAGATTGCTGCAAAAAACAGCATCACATTAAAAGCAACATCATTGCCTATAGCAATAGCACAAAGGACAAATCCATGATGCTTCCAGTTAGATGTTCTAGTACCATAAATGGCATGTAATTATGTCATGAGACTTGTATAGCTTATTCGTACACCAGGGTGGAATATTAGTGAAAAAATACCTGTGAATATGCCCAAGGGGATGGGGGGGAATGGGAGGTATGGGTGAGTGTGTCAGGGAGATGGTGGGGAGCAAGCAGATGTCAGGGACCCTTTCTCTAATCAAGCCTTCAAGAAGTCTTTACTACTTCTCACAGGGAATGCCTGGAAACACAGATAACTAGAATTAACGAATACAAATCATTCCAACTGCCTAGATAGTAAGAGAGAAGTATCAACCCGAACAAGAATGGGATGGCAAAAAGTCTTTCTTCAGTCATCAGGAACAGTGCTGTGCTGTTGTCACAAGCCATGGATAGCAAGTGACTAGTGCCTTTGCACTGTGCAGAAACAGAGAGCTGCTCAGCCAAAGATAAACACCTCAACTGTGCCAGCATTTAGCCTCACTAACCCAGCTGATAAAAGAATAGGCTTTCTAGGATCTCTTGGAAAGGAACTATATTGTACTGCACTTACCTTGTGAGATCTGGTAAAAAGCATTAAAAAGAAATTGAAGGTTAACCAAAAGTAACAAGATATAGCTAGTCATTGATCACAACTGACTTCTGATAAGTAGCTGATAGGACACTGCTTCCCTTTCAGAGCCATTTTGATAAATTCAAAACACAATTACCTTATAAACTAAAGTCACACACAGGACAGGAAAAAGTATATAGGGTGAAAAAAAATCCACGCAAGACATATAGACACAGCATGTGATATCATTTCCAATATATTCTCTTTGTAACACAGGTTAACTGACATACCAAATAGGTCTGAAAGCAGCCCCTAAATCCACTTATTTTAGCAAGAAAGATCTTCCATTCCTCAGAGAAGCAGATAATATAAGTAATGCCATCAAAAAAATTTCAGACTTCACTATGGGATGAGCCCAAGAGGCTACTTATTAGTAGAAGATAAGAAGCTTCCTTTAACTGCCATCTGTAACTTACACAAACTGTAAGATGCACTTTAACAAATAACACTAAGTCTTCTGTATTTAAAGCAAACATAAAATTAGTTCTGCTGATGAGACAGAGGTAAACTGCAATAAATATGAACAATAAAGGCAGAGTTCGCAGATCAATGGAATTTTAAAAAGAACAAAAGTAGGCATTGTTAGAGGCCAAGTACAAACCACTGATGTGGTTTTCTGGTTAAATATTATGATGAAGCTTATCAATCTGGTCTTCCCAAGTGGTCTGACGATGAGATAATGATAGTCTTTCAGCAGATCTGTTAGAGAAATGCCTAAAGAGGTTAAAAGCATTTTCACTGGTGAAACATTTTGAGTAAATCAGTGAAACTGGAGAGGAACAAACAAAAAACCCCACAGCATTCAGAGGGTATAAACAGTAACTGAAAATGTTGTTTCTGAAGGCAGGAGGGATTAGCTGAATGATTCTAGAGGTATGGTAAAAATAAATGTAGCATTAAACAGTAAATACTGAGACAAATGCATACAGAGAATGTTGCAAATATAGAATGAACATTGCCTGAAATCAATTAAGCAAGACACAAAACACACAACCACCCAAACTTTTGAAATTGACCTTGACAGAAGATTAAAATGTTCTAGTCCTGTGATGAATCATTTTGCTTTCTCAACTCTTCAATTCACTGCCCTTCTGCACAGTTTTCATGGATTGTCTCCACAACCACTTATTCATATTCTGACTGGGGAAGGACCTTCCAGGTTGCCCATCACTAAGGGAATCATTCTGAACCTCCCTGTGACAGCAAGTGGTTATACATCCTAATGCATTAAACAATGGAAGCTGTCAGTATGCCATTTGGTATGCCCAAGATAAAGGCAACATGGGACTGAGTTAGAAAACGATATTAGTAAACATGGAATAAGCACTACAAGGTACCAGATCACAGGTTTGCACACTGCTGCAACATTGTAAGCTGTTAAGAGTGAAAGAGAAAGGTGTAATCCGTACTTAGCCTTGTTTCTAGCTTTCTGTTTGTTAGTGATCACAGCCGGGAACCCACCGCTCAGTTACATGGGTTCATGGTTTGATCCAGGGGGACAGCTTGCACTCATCTTTAAGTTTGCAATGTTAAACTATTCAGTAGTTGGGATTTCTCACGTACAAGGTACAGGCACTCACTGAAACGATAAACCAAAAGGTCCCAGGCAATTCAGCTCACTGCACCTGTGTTGTGGAGAGAGAAGCTCTCCCTCCTACTTGCACACAGCTGACTTTGGGGACCACACTTCATCGTGCATCAGCCCAGCTTGAAATGACACACAAGTCCTCCTGTTTGTACAGGAGGGGTTGCCTGAACCAACCTTCCTTTGTCTTTGCATTGGGTCTAAATTATGATGATGTGCCAAACACTGTAGGACATGCTGTTGAAATATTTGCAAAATCACAGAGGAACCAAATGTGTCCAGGGTGTGTCTTTGGAAAAACACATGAAATAACAGTGTTGCTTCTCCTCCAGCATCAGCAGGTAAAGTAGCCATTAGCAGCCATGTTGATTCTACCAAGATGCCAGCTGTGCTCATTCCTTTTTTAAGAAGTCTTATCTTTTTCAGCCCTGGGCCAGATGTACTTGCTCCCAAAAGAAAGGCTCATTTCAGAACTGAGACTACACTAGAAATAGATGTTTGAACATGTATTTTAGCATATACTACCACAACTTCTTCATTAACTTGGACACAAAATTGGATTTATTGTAGGAAATCTGGCAACTAAAGATCTCAACTATATAGTGCCATCTCAACCATGGCCTCACCATGTTCTAAAATGGACGAAACATCCCAGCGCAAGGAAAAGCATGCACTAATTCTCACAGATAAGGTTATTGCTGTCATCTGCAAATTATCACTGTTGTACAGCAAAGACTGATATAAGAAAATTTAACTCCATTTGAACCACTTTGTTTTTCTTACTCCAAGGTTACATGCATACTAGAGAAATAAGACAGTTGAAACTAGTTGAACATGTAACCACAATGGCAATGTTTAGAGACTACTTCAGATAGGGTGCTGGCACCGTTACTACTGAATCACAAAACACGATTCTGAGAAAACTGCTACAGTCTGCCAAGAATAACTGAGATATGCCTCCACGACACAGATATTACTCATATAGCTATTAGCATAAATATTCAAAAGGCCTGATGAAAACAATTGCCCCGTGCTCCACTATGAGATTGGGAGGAGGCAAAGAAAAGCAAACCACCCCACCAAAAAAACCCCAACACACCCACATTTCCAACTGGAAAATACTGCCAACACATTTATCTCTTTATAGCTAGAAAGCAAATTCTTGTAAAATTTCTTTCTTTAAGTATCTAAAGTTGACTTTTGATTTTCTTTCTATGGAAAGGTTCTCTCTAAAACAAGCTCAACAATTTTGTTGACTTAAACCAAGCACTTCACACCATCAGGAATTTGCACTTGAATATTACCAAAGCCATTTCCTGCATACAGTTGTTAATGAAATTTTTCACTTTTAAAAACAAGATGGGAGATATAATTACCTGTTAATAGCTACTAAGATATGCTGTATCTTTTTGTTTGGTACACAAAAAGAGCAGAAGTTTAAAAAAAATGTAAAACCTTCACAGTCCATAGACACAATATTATGTCTTTAACATAAAGCATATTCTGAGAAGCCAATCATTTCTATTATGTTTTTTCAGTATTGCAGGAAATTTGTATCTAGCTCTAAACAGTTTTAGACAGAAGTCTGCAAACTGTGAGTTTTGATAGCTTGTTAATTGCTCATTCCTGGGGAGCAAACTGCAACTCCACGGTCCCATCAAGAATCACAATGCAATTGCACAACACAGACCTGTCAGGTCTTCTTACCCAAGGTCTGGAAAGTGTTCAATAAACAAAGTCATAGTAATCTTCATAACACATGAAAAATGTCTGCTTTCCATTTTAACAAAACCAATAGAACATCCAAGCTTAGAAAAGTACCAAACTCTCTTTTAAGTTATTGTGGATAAATTTCCAAGTGGGGTAGAACACAAGAAAAACCCCCAAACCAATACCAAAATCACCTCTGACTTGTGAGGTTTCAAGGATGGCAACTGGATTATCTTGGAGCAGCGAGCAGAGGTCTTGCTTAAATAATAAATACACAAAAATAGCCACTCATAGCAGAATCCAAATGACTAGCAGGCACAACAGATGTTCCCCAGGAAAAAAGTTCAGACTAACACTACCATTCTGCCAGCATGGCTGTTGGACATTTATATCCCCATAATACCCAAATAAAAGCCATTTTGTGCCTGTTTACCCATAGAGAACAGGTTTTGTCTACGATATCTGTTTAGCCATCTGGAATGTTTCACTGTTAGTCACTCTACTTAAAATGGAAAAAAATTGTAATTGGCACAGTTTGTGACTCCTGACTTCATGTGTACTAATTTGCACAGCCTTTTCCAGCCCGCTATTTCCTTATTTTCAGCAATTCCAAACTGAGAAGCTAGCACAGATCTTTAAATTATCTAACAGACAAAAACTTGATAATTCTTGGAAGCACTCCTCTTCAAAAGAGGAAATTGAAGAGGAAAGCTAATGAAACATGTCTTCTTGACACACTGTCTTCAGTTATACAAATTCTAATACATGGTTAGGTGTACACATTCATGGTCCCAACACACATTCAGGGCTCAACAGAACCAAATCTTACTCTGACACTTTAAGTAAACAGAAGAGGGGCCCTCTAACATTTTTCTAGGGCTGACAGTGTTGGTCCTAATGTGATACTTGCTGCATTTTACATCTTACTAGCTTCCAGGCCAGCAGGTAATTCAAAATGAATGTTTTTGAATTGTTAACATATCTGAGAGACAAAACACACCACCAACAGGCACTTCAGGCAAGATACAGCAGCTGTCTACATGCATGTTCTTGGTCTCCATCTACCAGTAGTGATACAACTTAACTCATGCCTCTCTCTTTCATGTGTTGTCAAGTTTGTGGAACTCAGCTTTCTCTGTAAACTAGGGAGAAAAACTCTAGCCTCTTTCTCCTCCTCCTCTCTCTCATCCCAAAGAACAGTAGACAATGCATTTCCACTGCAAAAACTTCAATTTCTGAGCCTGCACAGTTGCTGTGGATGGCAGCTCATAGCATTCTTCTGACTGATCTGAAATGCACACCTCACAAAGCCCAAACTTGTGCCCAAACATGCGATACCTGTGGACTTATTCGATGCTCTCCGTCGAATTTCAGTCACCATCAGTCGTGACACTTGAGTAGTAAACTGCAGGAGGTCAGAAAATTTTTCTGTCATTGTACTTGGAGGAGCATTTCCAAACACCTAAAGCAAGAGAAAAATGGATGCATCACAAAGTCATTAGTTTACAAGGATCACTATGAACTACCACCTTCCTTTCCACAGAAGGAATATTACTACGGTTTTTGTTTTCCCACTGAAGTATTCACCACTGTACTGGTTTTCACAGTGCATGCTCTAAGATATATTCATAGTTGGAATTAACATATTCAGGGAGGTAAGATCTGATGAATAAAGGGGAAAAAGGGAATCACAACTTTTCCACAAGGGCCAAGACCACTGAGATTGCACATAATGGGGTAAAAACTAAATACCAGAGCAAATTCTCTAACAGGAGTTTTGTTTTAACAGTAACTCCTTTACTACCTGGCTGGAACTAAATATCCCAAAGGGGTGAACTACATGTACATGCATGTAAAAAATATATGTAAAACCTTCTAGAAGGAGCCAGGAAGTACAACTGCCCTGTTAGCGTCTTCCTATGATAAACTGACAATGCCATGTTGCTGGCACTCCAAGGTCTTACTCTCCTCTCTTGAGATCCTTCTGAACATAACAGCAGTAGTTACTAGAGATTTTTTTTTCATTTAATTATAATAATTTAGCATTAATTTGGTTAGTAAATAATTTATTTGAATAACATTTAACTCGGAGAAAGGCTTTGACTCTGTGGTACTGCACTAAGCTATAGAACACATTAGCTCAAAATGCTAATTAGCTCAAAAAAAGCTAGTTTTCTAGTTAATTTGCTTTTCATTCAAGACTGCTTACAAAAAAAGAGTCTCTATCCACACTCCTGATGTAAACCCTGCCCTAAAACGGTCACAGTAAACCCCAATATTGACTATCAAAGCCTGCAATCTGAATTCTGGTATCGCCACTTGTGTCAGCGCTGAACAGACCTGCTAAACACCTGAACAGTCTCAATACCTCCCTGCTAGTTTACAGGTTTCCCCCTCATGGCTACTTTCGTGACCTGCAGGAGTCATGAAATGAGCCAGGAAGCATAAAATATTTTCTAATGAAACTTCAGTTCCACATGTTACATTTGCCTCTCAGAAAGAGGATGCAACCTACAGCAGTACAATTGATTCGGACTCAACAACTGCTTCATCCTCACCTCCTTTCCCTGGGTGACCCAGTTATACTATTACAGCTGAGGTGCCAACATACTTGACTGAGGTCACTCTTAAGTCTAGGGACATCCAGTGAAATCCACAATGTCACAGCTGACAGGGATGCAAAACAATTACAGAAACAACTTACTTGAAATCCCAAAGTTACTGAAGAAAATTTAAAAGGCACAAGACAGAATAACCTTTGTCTAAGTTTGACTTCTTACTCCCCTTAGTATCAGTTGCTCTGGCACTTTACACAACAGCCAAAAATATTTTTCCTGCCTACTCGCATTGCAAAGTCATGATGAAACGAAGCCAGAAATACAACAGTGAAATTGAACACTCAGTTTCCACACAATTCAAATATTTTTCATCAAAAACATAAGCATTTCTCACACTGGAAATTTTAACTACCATTAAAGAAAGCAAACAGGAGCCCAGACATTACATGTAGACAACTGTTCTCAATAGATCAAGAAAAACATCCCTCATAAAGTATGCAACATTCCCAGTACAATCCAAATTTCCCTAAACCTTTCACAAGACTTCCTTTTGCAATTGTCTGTGTCAGATCCCAGTTCATCTGAGAGCCTCTAACTTTCACAAAGCTGCAAGAAGGGAAGAGCACCCCAAGGCTTATGTGTTCACTGGTATAACCTAAGCAAGATTATCTAGGCTAGAACACACATTGGCAAAGCATCTTGTTGTTGTAAACTGCTTAAAGCTCTTTCACTCAGAACAAGGAAAAAGGAAAAACTAATAGCCCTATTACTTGTCCTGAGCTTGCCTAGAGTTGTTGACAGACCCCACAAAATCCAGAGAGTTCAAAGTTACAGTAGAAGATTGACTGAAGAGAACTGGATTTTAATTCATTGTCCCATACGCAAGTTTTCATTATATAGAACAAGCATCTACATTGGATATTTATATACTCTTGACTAAAGGCAGTAGTAAAAATGAAGAATAGGGTATGAAACATCATAAATGACCTTTTTAATAAGGAAAAGAGCAAGGCTCTTTCAAGAAAATGTAAACAAAGCACTTCTTACTTGAAACCAGCCTTTATCATTCCTTCCACTTTCTTTATATACTGCAAAAGCGTTCCTACCGCTCTGGTAGAGCAATGCTTCTGTGAATGCACTGAATTCTGAAAGGAGCTTTTTGAGTACTCTTCCAGAGGGCAAATCTTTTGTTAATTATGCACCGATTTAGCTTTTCATGACTATGTGATTCACCATTTCATAAGGCTTCCTGAACAATGAGGAAACAGAAATAGTCTGTAAACCCACTTGTTACAGAACTAAGCAAGATGGTTTAAAATACAGCATGTTTGAGACATGCTGCATCTATAAATCAAAGTTAAGAATGCTTTACCTCCTTTGGATATACTTATTAATAATCCTCAAAATATCGGGAAAATGGAACTGCTTATTACACAGAACTCCAGATACCCCTGAAGGGGGCAGGTGGGGGACAGGACGGGTCATACATGGTTAGGCAAGACCTCGAAAGAGCTCCTGGACACACTAGTTATTTAACTAGCTGCCTGTTGCTGGACACTTGGATATCTACAGGAAACAGACTTACCTTCCTCAACCTAGATCTCTGCATTCAGTAAAAATCATGCTTCTCACAAAACTATTTCCTGGATTACAGACACACACACACACACCCTGCTTCCCTACATACACACACATGCCCCATTTCCAGCAGCTCATTACTCTGTACAGGAGACATTCTGAAGTACACATAAAGGTTTGGTGCAGCAGTCTCGATCTGAGCTCCACAATCTATTTGGAGTTTTCTCTTCCCAACACAGACATCCCAATCTTGTAACAGATAATGCTTCTGTGGTACACCATCATGAACTTTGCTTTTAAGGCAGTAACACAAAAAGTATTCAATCTCACTTAAAGCTGTTCAACAGAACACAGGTAACTATGCAAAGTAACTGAGGGATTCAGAGTCTGAATTTGAATCAAGTTATTAACGGATACCTTAAAACATTTGCAGCTAAAGGACTATATTTGATAAACTAGAGATTTTTTTAAAACTAACTTCCAGCAATGTGTTAGTGTTTCCCATCTTGAAAAGTAGATCTCAGAGGAAAGTCATCTCAGATTTTAGTGAACCAAGATTTATCATATCTGTCACTGAAAATCTTACATAGGACTCTTCAGAAAGTGAATTATTTCTCCTGTTCTATTTTTTCATTCCAATGAATTTCAGAGTTTGTCTTACTCTGACTCACGGAGTTACTAAGATAGCAGGATTGTTCCAAAACAAGCTGTACCACAGACAGCTGATGTGCCACAAAACACAAAAGTAGATAAGGAAGCCACAGCAGACTCTACATGTAAGCCTCAAAAGAAGAAGATTGAGAAGGTGGAATTAACCAGGAACCTGAAAAGGGAACTGTGGAAGCAGAAATAAACAGATGACATCACAACCGCTCAGCCTCTTGAACACAGGAAGGACAAGAACGCATTCATACGAAATGCAACAAAAAAAATCCCCATGCAATAGGGACAGATGTGACCTGACTGACCAAGAGAAATCAGTTCTGTTTGTGTTATACTGGCAGTTCATTGAAAACTGATAATGGTTATCAAGGACTGCGAGAAAGGAAGTGAAAGAGCACAAACAACACATGCTTCCCTCAACGTGCCAGGCATGTGTGAATATGATTCAGATTTTACAGAGGTTGGAAACTGAAGTGACAACATCTGTGCCAAGAAGGACAACTCCCAGAAGCTACAGATTAAAAACAGCCAGAGTTTGAGCATAGTCATATTAAAACTAAACAAGGAAACCAAAGGGAAGAGGAAGAGAGACAACCACAGGTAGGATCCAAAAGCAAAACCTCTGGCAAACATACAAGAAATGTATGTCTTCAGCATCAAGTTCACCTCAGTGAGGAAGGGAACAAAAGAGTCTCTACCATTTAGAGAAGGAAGAGAATCCATCCACAAAATCAGATGGATTCCATAAAGCACAGAAAAGAGACATGAGGAACTTTGGGGAGGAAAAACCTATGAAAAACATGGGGAAAACTGGGATCTAGGAGAAAATTGTAGCCAAAATGTGTTCATACAGATGAAAATTACAGAAACTATTAACCTTTTCAAAAAATTCTAAATGGTACCTGAGAGTAGCTGGGCAAGAGCTTATTTGACAGTAAGAAGAAAACTTGGGGCTACTGATTTGCTTTTCAGAATGAGCTTAACAAAAGACAGTGAGAGAGAACAAATGGTGCAAGACGTGAGGCAACTATAACCTGGGTCAAGTGGAGGGACCAAGAATTAGGACAAAGCCAGAAAGTAGTATAAAGGACAGGGGGGGAAAAAGGTGCAAAAAAGAAAGAAAGTGAGGAAAGAGAAACGGGAGAAACAGCAGAGAAACTTAAGTGTTCTTTTTAACCTCTGAAGTGTAATCAAAGGAAAGACTGATGTACAGAAATAGCACATACATTGCTGTACTAGTTTTAAACCCAGCTATATCACCCATTGTGATTTTCATAGATGCAATGCTACTGCAAGTGACTACCACAAGGGCCAGAAAAAGTTTCTCCTCCACCCACAGATCATAACTAAGTGCTGAAGCAGCTATAGTGGTTATGTTCCCTTTTTCAGGAAAAAAAAGCCACCTGTAACCACCAGAGGGAGATTTCTAAGCATAACTGCATCAAAATAACCTTCAGGGGCTCAAACCAAGATTAAGATTCTATTGAGCTCATTTGTAAAAACAAATTAAGAAAGTCCATAACTAAAGGGCATACAATCCAAGCAGATAAATTAAAAAGGAAGCAGATGAACTGAGTTTACTTCTCCCAAACTCACACAACAGGTTACCAGTAGAACTAGGAATAAGACCTAGGGCAACAGAATGACATTTAGGGGATGTCTCCACTAAAGCATGCTACCTAGTAGACTGAAAATCCTATTAATACTATGCCTTGACTAAGATTAATTTTCCTACACAGCGTTATTATGGTTTAACCCCAGTCAGCAACTAAGCACCACACAGCCCCTCATTGGCTCCATAACACACCTCCGCCCCATGAGGGAGAGAACGGGAAGAGTAAAAGTGAGAAAACTCATGGGTTGAGATAGGTAAAGCAAAAGCAAAACAAGGAATTCATTCAACACTTCCCATTGGCGGGCAGATGTTCACCCATCTCCAGGAAAGCAGGGCTCCACCATGCATAACAGTTACTTGGGAAGACAAACACCATCACTCTGAACATCCTCCCTTTCCTTTTTCCTCTCGATTTTACTGCTGAGCATGATGTCATATGGTCTGACATATCCCTTGGGTCAGTTGGGGTCAGCTGTCCCAGCTGTGTCCCCTCCCAACTCCTTGTGCACCCCTAGCCTACTCACTGGCAGGGTGGTATGAAAAGCAGAAAAGGCCTCCGTGCTGTGCAAATACTGCTCAGCAACAGTGAAAACATCCCTGTGTTACCAACATTGCTTCCAGCACAAATCCAAAACATAGCCCTGTAGCAGCTATGAAGAAAATTAACTCTATCCCAGCCAAAACCAGCAGAAGCATGTAAGCAGTTCATTGTTTACATCATCATAACCATCATTTAAACAAAACATCCATTAAAAAAAAAAGAGAGAGAGAGAGAAGGCTGAGTTGATTTTCCTATCAAGGCGTTGCATTTTAGTTTTTGGATCATTCCAGTTCTCCGTGGTAGCATATGCAAGCACAAATTCACCACCCAAGAAAAGCAAGGGTTCAGGTCACAGCAGGGAAAAAAAAGCAAGCTAGATCTGTATCAATTCTTTCAAGACCCTAAAACTACTATCAAATTTATTATTCACAATGAAGTGTCAGAGTAACTGAGTGACACAAGATATCAACAGGATTTAGCTCCTATTAATTCCAATGACATTCGTCACAGTCCTGCCTCCAAACAAAATCTCAGTGCTGAGCACAAGGGAGTAGTGAAACACTAACGGCACCATGCAAGTGGCTTTTACATCCTCCCTACGGATTGCTTGTTCAAAATCCCCCTTGACGAAGAAGAGGGATTCAGGGTCAATACATAGGAAAAGAGCTGCAGGGGGATGAGAATGCAGAGAATTTATCACCAGAGGAGATTCAAATTGCACAGCCTGTGTAGCCTAACAAAACCAAATCTTACAGGAGATGTTAAGATTGTTAATCTCTAAGTATATATCAGTACGATAAATATGAAGAAGAGACAAGAGTTACACTTGAGGACACTGCTATCACACAAATAAATAGGTATAAACTTGCTACAAGTAAGTTTCGATTGGAAATCAGATGACTGCAATAACAGCAACTCCGCAGTAAAGCTCTGTGACACCTAAATGCAACAGTGGACTGCACTTCAGAAAAAGTGAATCTCCAAGGGCAGGTTTATTCACTAAAAAAAAACACTCTGTGAGGAGAAAGGGAAAACTGAAAGTATGCCAATAGAAGGAAAGCTCCTGTTGTGCTAGAATCAAAGTCTTGGAAATACAAATATGAGCAGTGAATTCAAATAAGGAAAATATATCTTGTAGATTCTGCAGCTTACCCTGTTAAACACCGGCAGCATCATGTAAAGTTTTTCTTCTTGTTCTTTCTGGGTCATGTGCCGTGGAGGATGGCAGAGCTCTGTGAAGAGGCGACGCAGATGCATCAAGCCCAACGCATTATCCTGAGGGCTACACTCCTCCTGCCGTGGCCGGCCCATGATCCTCTTCACCATATTCATCTTGACTGGCTTCTGGAAGCTCCCTTGTACCCTGTTCAGAAAGGAAAACAACCTTACTGAGTACAACAGATTGAGGCATTATTTCATCAAAGCCTTCAAATATATAGCACCCTCTCTCACTACAAGTACCACGCTGCAGTTAAGAGCATTAGCTAATTTTTTATGCTAGGCATTGATTAGTATGTTCCTGGACGATTTAAAGCCAACAACTTGAAAGAGGAAAACACCCAATACTCTTTAGCACAAAGCACAACTGACCAGGCTTTGAACATCACAAAATGCTTTGGTATTTTTTATTAGATGACATTTATGATTCTTTGGTGCACATTCCACAGCACTTACAGCAATGTTATCTACATATTGCAAAGTATTCTCAAAATAATACTACAATAAAATCAATACCAGTTATGTACTTTAAAATCTAACCAAACAAGACCTTCAGACTCTCTCAGTCACTGGCTTTATCATACAGAGGTATGCTTAATTTTTTTTCCTGACTTTCCTATGGCAAATAGACGGGGCTATCCAATGGAGCTATCATTCATCTCACACTTCAGCTGTCGGGTCAGCAAAACACCATGGTCTTTCTCCCTCCTGAAGAACAAGAAACTTGTTTTAGAATAATAGAATGTTTGGAGTTGGAAGGGATCTTTAAAAATTATCTTTTCCAGTGGATGTCAGGGAGGCTGAAGTCACCTAGCAGAGTCATGGCCTGCAAGTGTGATGCTTCCTGTAGTTGAAGTAAGAATATTTCACCAATGTCCTCTCCTTGATATGCAGTCTGTAGTAAACACTAGCCACCTGATTTCCTTTGTTGGTTTGGTCTCTAATTTTCACCCATAAACTCTCAACCTGTGCACTGTTGTTTCAAAAGAAGCACTGTGCAATCAATCAATTTTTTAATGTAGAGGGCAACACCCCCACCTTTCCTTCCTTGCCTGTCTCTCCTGAACAGTTTCTAGCCACCAATTGCAGTGCTCCAGTCACTTGATTCATCCCACTAAGTTTCAAGGGTAGCGGTCAGCTGACGGCTTTCCATCTCCTCCTGGTTGTTATCTATGCTGTGTGCATTGGTACAGAAGCATGTACAGAAGACCCTGTATTAGTCTTCAAAACAACACGAAGCACATCTTCTGAATGTGAGACTTAAGTCTTATCAAGCAGGACCTTGCACAAGAGTTGAGAGGATCAGAGCAGATAAATCCCTCAGACATAGCCAATTGGACACTGTGCAAATGGGACTATTCATACAACTACATTCAATTAAGGGAAGGAGTAAAAGTGAAACAGGTTCAGCTCCATATATGAAATTAAGGAGACCAACAATGAAATACTCCATGGAATTGTAATGTCTTTCACAGATTGCTTAAAGGCAGTTGGAAAAACTAAGGTCAGTAACAGCTGTAGAAATTATTCAAGGGTAGAAAATGCCTTACAGAAAGAAATGTCAAAAACTTAATTTTTTAAGCTATCCAAAAGACAGGCTACCATGAAAGGTCAATTACTACAAGAAGTGATGATTCCAAAGGTGCTGTGATTAGAGTAATGGAGGGAAAATACCCACTAGTGAAGAACTCAAACCCAGAGATCAAGTTGTGAGGAAAGACAGTTGGGTGCTAAAGACAGGAAAACAACACCAGCTACAAACAAGGACTACACTTTTAAAACTGAAGATAATTAGCCATTAGGTAAGAAGCATTAACAGAAGATAGATACTCTTTCTCTAACCCCAAAATGAAATACCTTTCTGGAGTGTGTTATTAAAACAGCATTTTACTAACATGCGAGAAAAATTAGGAAGTGATGCTTAACAAACATTTTTGTACAACACAAAAAAATCATTTTATGAAATGAGAAGTCATCAAAAAATCTAAGATAAGGTACAAGCCAGCAACCATCAGCTCATGCTGGAAAATTGCACTGGCTTTTCACGTTTGAAGAAAAATGAGACAGAACTGGATGTTGTTTTTTATTGTATTATCCCTAAAAAATAACACAGGTAACAGACTTCAAATCAGCATGACTCACACAGTTAAAAATGGAACACCACAGTTTCTGGAGGTGTTTCCTCCAGAAACTCACACCTTTTCATAAACTGAAGAGTTTGGGAACTCTTTTCTCACTGTAATAACACAAACTAGCAGAATACCACATCTGAGCTCAAACAGCCAGAACCTCACTGCCTAAGCAGCAGGGGAAAAAGTCTGCATTTTCTTTTTCAGAAAATCTTTAAAGATAACATTTTTAATTTCTGTTTACAATTCACAAAATGCTGAGAACTCTAAATCCAACACGTTATCATTGAATCCACTACTGCTGTAGACTTCTGCTAGCGAAGCCCTAGCACAGTCCATTTTTATTTTCAAATCCTGTTCAGCCTAAGTGTACACCTAAAACAGGAATTTGCACTGGTTCAGCCACACAGTTGCAGTTCTAGATCTGAGAGTCTTCTTATAGTCAGAGAAGTCCAAATAAATGTTACACGCTACTCTATTCAGCCTGCTGGGACAGCTTCTCCAAGATGCAATCCATTTACCTCCACCAGGGCAGTTTTAACCCAGAGGAATGACAAATGCAGAGAACAAGCAGTCCTCACTTTCTCAACACATAGTCCCTCCTGCCTATTTCCCCAGCACAATCATGTATTCAACCTCAACATAAGAGATGGGGCAGAGAGGATGGGAGAATGAGTGTTGCATAGTATAAAGAACATCCAAAGTATTTTTTTTCCTAGAAGTAACCAAAAGATATTACAAAACTGATATATTCCATGTGTGCATTGAACCCCAAGACCCACCCCTCCACCTTCCAAAAAAAAAAAAAAAAAAAAAAAAAAAAAAAAAAACCACCACATCAAACACCACAATGCCATGGAATTTCACATTTCTGTCCTAAATGCACCCCTGCAAAGCTTCAGAAAATCTTCCTAGAAGACACTGCTTTGGAAGTCTCTTTTACTATAAAATATTTACTCCTTTGATGTTTTTCAAAGATACGGAGCCATGTTGCACTGTACAAAGAAGATAGGGGTAGTAACACTGACACTTACACATTGAGATCTTCACAATATATGCAGTTTCTCTTTGATGATGCCCTCTAGATTAGCTTTTTCTGGCAGTGCTTTGCACTCATTCTCAGACTTCAAAATCATGTAAAGTCTACCCTCGAGTTCCACTGCAGATCAGCACCAATGTACACTATATATTCATTTCAAGCAGAGTAGATACTACTTGTGGAATTATTCTAGAGTCGAGTCCTACTGTGTTTCTGTCCTATTAGAAGAAAGGTTAGCACGGGCTCCGTGCAACATCATCCAAAATGTATTATACATGAAATCTGAAAGAATGTCTGTGATTTGTTTTTACCAGTCCAAATACAGTGATATTTTTTCTCATTACCATAGCACAGAGTACCTATTGAAATACAAGGAAGATACCTGTGGGACCTTCAGAAATAAGCCTAAATCTTAGACACGTGAGAAAGATTATTCATGGCTTACTGCAGGCAAAAGCTTCCTCACTTTGAATCTCACTACCAGAACTTACTTATCCTAAGAAAATATCGAGGTGTTTAAGCTCATCTAAAAGTCCATAAACAAACAAACCCCAAACAAACAAAACCTAAAAATCTTCTGATGAATGACATTAGAAACACTACACCACAACATTACACGTTTGCCAAATGAAAGGACAGTGGTATGTTACTACTATGTTTTATATATAAATATTTTGACTGAGGTTTTCTCTGTTTAGACCTAGGCCTGCAAAAAAGAAAGCAGTACACCTAAACTTTTTATTACAAACAAAAGAACCTAGAGAAAAGACCTTTCTATTCTATTGAGTGAAAGCATCAGCAGTCTTCAGTCAGCTGTAACCACCACAGGACTTGAATTCAACATTAAGGCCTGCCAAACTACTTATTGTCAAAAATGAAAGGATTCCAGTATTTTCAGCAACAGTCAAGTCACCTGTTCACAACTGCTTCCTTGTAGCACATGACGATCAAGCACCCAGCACCACAAAAGCCTACAGGAACCTTAAGGGAAACAAGCCTAAGTAGGGAACATCTGTCTTGCAATTGCCCGTAGAGCTGGAATTAGCCTGGCTCTGAGCATGCATTGTAACGTACAGTCCTAAATTGCACACTCACCTCCTATAGTCACCCACAGGGCTTCCTGCTTCCCTCAGTAGATGCTTAACTAGTCAATATTTTGTTACTTCATCCCTCTGAGCATGATGCTACACCTTGGTTACCACAACTTGGACTGAAAGCCTGCTCTGCACACACAGCAATGCATTTCCTCATAGGTTCTTCTGTCCTGCTCATCACTGCCAGATCAGAATGCCTCACAGCTATTAAATCAACTTATTTTCACAAATCTGCCCCAAAGCACGGGCGTGTTTGCAGCCTCAATATACACACAATGTACAGACACACACGTCTTACTCTAAAACTGGTTGTGTCTAGTAATCTGGATCTTGTTTAAGAAACTTTGGAGAGTAGCTAATCATACATGCCATTTGTAATACTTGAATCTTTCTGTTTGCTTGCATTGTATTCATTAGAGACCAACTGATATCCTTCTCCCTGACAGCTTGTTATCTTGAACCTAGACACTCAGTACACAAAGGATGCACTTCGACAGCAACTCCAAAACCTCATGAAGAGTTTTGTGGAAGAAGCACGGACAGAAGCTGGTTGTCAGGAGAGGAGGCCTTCCCTGCCTCGTCTCCCCTCTTCCAGCATGTACAGCCACATGTTCTTTACTACACAGACATTATATGAGTTACGTCCCCCAGCAGATCCAAGCAGGCACGCTGCTCAGAAGGAACCTTTGAGTTGGACAGTCTGACTGTTGAGTCTTTGAATTTTTTTAAGCTGAGTAAGTAGTTAGAAGTTATTTTGCAAGAGCAAACTAAGCAAGTGGAAGCTCTATAATGCAGCTGCACAGTTAAAGGCACATGGTTTATCAAGGGGGCTGAAGCAGTTTGACCCACTGCACCCATCTTCTGCCACCTGAGCTAAGACAGTGAATTAATGGCAGTTGCATATCATCCTTCTCTGATTGGACCAAAACAAAGACACTTAACAAGTAAATTTCAAACATTCACAAACACAGCAACAATAAAACCACTGCTCTTACAAAACACATTGCTGTTTTCTCCTAGTGGTATAAAGAGAAAAGTCTCCATGTGAAGAGAAATGAAGCAAGCAGTAAAGGCACAGCATGAGCATCCTTAAACCCCTCCATTTTCTTCCACTGGATGTCAGATGGCTATACATTTTCCCATGAGCATAAGCAAGGCTGACCCATTCAAGCAGTTCTCATATAAACCCATTCACCAAGTTCTCCACTTTTCTGTTAAATTTATATGGGAATCCTACAAGATGAACCCATGAGATTCTTGAGAAGTTTTACTGGAGTTGGTGCAAGAGGTAACCTCTACCCTTTAAAATATTTTAAAGAGTTTCCTACTGTTAGTGGAAGCAGTTGTACAAATGATCATAAATTACATTACATAAAATACCAACAACTTACAAAGCTCAAAGAAAGACACCTCAAGAAAAATATAACACACACAGATAATCATTAACACAAGTTAGGGTATGATAATGTACGGGTAACACTACCAGAGCTATCAAAACATTTGTGAAGAAAAAACAAGTAGACAGACTGAAGCTGTATGAAGCACACTTATTTTCACAATAGCTATTACAGGTCCAAGCTGTGCATCTAGTTCCAAAAGGGTGTTATTTAAGTAAGCAGCTAGGTAATTATCTGCTTTGTAATTAGTCACAAGTGTTTCTCCAGGCACTATACTGGTATGACATCAGCAGCTTAGCACTGAAACAGGAACAAATATTATCTTTATGCAGATTATAAAGGGATACCAGCGCACACCTCCACCCCAGCTATCTCAGGAAAATGAAATTTAAGATAAGTCTTGTTGCTACAGTGAAATCATGGAAGTCCATTATGATAAGTAAAATCCACACCTGTTACTTCTTTCCACACTATATCTGTTACTTCCTGATTATAAGATTCCCTACCCATGTAATTAATACCAACATTCCAAATATTATCATCAATATGCACTATTAAAAAGGACATTTTCTGGCCTTCGAAAGAAACAATGAAGAGCTGTTACAGGCTAGATACGCATTCATTTGTCCTTAGAATTGAACTGGAATAATAAATTCTCTTTGTAAGCAAAAACATCAGGAGGAGGGGAAGAACACAACTACTTCCTCCTGTTCCCCACCACCAAACAAAAACCAGCTACTTACACACAAAGAAATCATGCACAAGCAAGCTGTGTTGTTGAAAAGGAAGCCATCAGCTCTCCCTGATGGACTGAACTAGCACACACTCATTTGGGGAATATCGCCTGATCCTTGTAAAACAGGACCTGGAGCAAAGTCAGCATGCCAACTCAGTATTAAAAGTGCCTATTCCTGTACTAAGTTTTCCTCTTGCTAAAGAGCTAGTCATCTAGTTAAAAGAGGAACTATTCATTGAGAAATCCTCCCAACAGGAAAACACCATCAACTCCCACTCCAATTTTAGTATTGCAAAGTATTCTTAAGGGAGGTGTGCAGGCAAAGACGTGTGAGGCTGCACTATTAGTTCAGGGTTGTGTGTTTTTTTCCTTTGCACTGAAATATTTTAAACTTATCTCAAGGAGCCTTATGTTATCATCTGAAAGCTTAGCTTTTCCTTGTTTAGACGAATATAAGTGCAGAGACTAACCTAATGAAATACTGGTTTGTTTCTACAGGGTTGAATAGATGCTTACAGATGTGCCTCAGTTCACAGGTAGTGTCCAAACCAGAGAATTCAAACCAGTTAGTTTCTGGTTTAATACTTCTGAAGAAGG
>NW_009919628.1:0-55816 GCF_000696875.1 Nestor notabilis
AAATCATTCTATGATTCTATGATTCTATATTCTCCTAGGAGCCTTTCTGGTGGAAATGATCCCTGCGAAATTTTCTAAGGGATGTTCAGTATTAAAAGTGCACTAGCTTTTGACTGGATTCTCTCTAAGTCTCGACACTCAATGTTATACTTTTTTGCCCTACCCTGTCACTGATCCTAAGGGCAAAGTTTTTTAGTAGGGTCAGGGCAGGGGTGGATAAATACAGATGCTCTCCATACAAAGGAAAAGAAAACCATGTGGAAGGAACCCTCCATTTTTCACCAAAAACTTGTTGTTCCACAGCTACATCTGAGGAAAGGTGTATATGGAAACAACTGGCAATAATCAGAATTGCTCTCTCACTCAAGTAATACAAATGAGACAAGCATGACTTTCTGAGCTTTTAAAAGTACTTCTATGCTGTAAAATATTTTTGCTGCAATAATAAAAAGTCAGGCTGTCTAAATAACTGAATACCAGTAGTTCCATCATAATTTTGCTCTAAGTATCATCTCTTCCAAGTTCTATAGACTTCTCTAGCCTATTGCTGACTTTTTACTCTATACATTAGGCTAAAAAGATCATTTTCAGAACTTCGTTTTAGCTCCAGAACTTCATTTTACCTCAGAATAGTATTCCACAGCCAGTAGCTTTTTACTCATTTAGAATTACACTACCTTTTTTTTTGGGAACTGAATAATGTTCTGCATTTAACATCCAAAGAGTTAAGCCATCTTATAGTAACCACCTAATCCCAACATAGCACATTAGGGATAAAAAGTGACCAGTAGTATATCAGTTTAGCCATTTTAGTTATTTTCCCATTTAGTCATTTTACCTAGTTCTTTGCTTTGTCATTCCTTTTCAGTGGTAATTTAGCAGTCGCCACTTCACATATCTGGATTCTGTCTCAGTTTTGTCAGTGTGCTACACATACTGAGGTGCTTCTGTATATATGCAACCATATTCAAAATGTATATTAGAACAAAAAGTAATAATGTGTACTCACACATCATAATTTCCCTTTAAGGCCTCAAACCCGTTCTGAGTGGTAATCATGCCAATTTTACTGAAAGGTAAATTGAAGCATAAAGCGATTATGTGACTTACTCAAAGTTACTTGGGAATTCTGTAACAAAATGGAATCAAACTCAAACACCCTGTCAAACATGGCATCCATCTGCTAGGGATAACCCAGCACAGACAGGACACTCATGCTTTTCTGTAGTGGCAGCTGGAAACAGAGTAAGATAGTTCACAGCATCTCACACAGCACTGTATACTTCTGTTTTGCATTCTTGTGCATAAAGTGAGGTGGATACTTCTGTTCATGAAATATAATTGCTTCCTAGATCTTCTCAGCCAACACCATTTTATTAAATAGGCAGCACTAATTCTAAAATTAAGAGAATTTTTCGTCATTCAGGTAGTACTTAGAATTCCTCATTTGCAGAAGAAATCTAGAAATGACAGTGAACTGAGAAATAGCCTTTTCTGGTCATTGCAATAAAGGAGGGTGTCTAGCCAACCTGAAGTCTTCAGAGACTTTTTTTATGGCGACAAAAGTTTTTTCAATTATATCCCCTGAAGCTTTATGCATTTTAAATACTTCTTTACCTTTTGTTGAATTTCTAACAGATATTGGAAACTTTTGGCTCCATGTTCAGAATCATCATACCAAATTATACTCAGAAAGAATCTCAGGTTTAGCCGCTTAAGATGATAACGTAAACACAAGTTCTTTGCTTGTTTTCCATTTAGACTCATGTAATTCAGGTGAATCAAAACAAAACTCAGAAAACAATGGTAAGATTAAAAAAGAAAATGTCAAAAATTTTAATTCATCATAGAATCATAGAATCATCATGGAATCTTCTTTGATCAGCTCTGCTTACTATAGGACCCATTGACTGTAACATCTATATTTCAACCTGTTAACCAGTTCAGTGACATTTTGTAGCTTGGATTCCAGTTGGAACGTAACTGTTCAATTGAGAGTTTCAGGTATTTTTGAATCATCCCCTCTGCATGAACATGTTCAAGGCAGCCTTCTCAGCCCATGACAATTTATGTTAGTAATCCCATGGAACCACTTTAACTGCCTTCTAATCCCTACCATTGATAGGTCATCCTTTACACTATATAGTATCACCCATTTGGGAAATCATCTTCTCTAGAGTTTTTTATATTTATTTATCTCAAATTCTTGCAGCAGCTATACTTGAAACATTTTTGTGTGTTTAAGTAATTTATATTCTCAGTTAGCTTCCTTACTAAGACAAGTGCCAGTTATATCAATTGTATCTTAATTAAAAATAAAATACATGAGCAGAATTGTATAATTGTCACTATTAAGTTCACGGTATTGTTATGGCACTGCATCCTTACAGTACATGTGGAAACAACTTGCAGGACTCCTGCCTACCAATATAAAATTAGCTTTCAAGATTTAAGTGTGTAAGATATTAGTAAATATTTCTCTTAGAGTAAATTTATTCTGCAGTGTAGCACTAATTCATTCTTAAAGAATAACATTTTCTCCTGTGAAGTTGAATGTATATTACTTAAGAAAAAGAGAGAAAGAAGCAGCTTATCTTTACCCTCCGCACATCTTTGCCAAATGTTTCGCTGTAGCTAGTGCCCAGTATTTCAAACTGAACATAGGGGTTGGCGCCATCTTCTCTGAACTCCATAACACCAGTAAGCCCAGTTATATGGCCCTAAGGAAATAAGTTTCAGAAATTTTAGAATAGAACAGATTTGCCTTTATAAACACTCCAGTGAACTCAAATGTGGCAATTACATGTTCTTCAATAGCTCACACATAGCACCAGACACAAGAAATTTTTTTTTAGAAAAATTTTTTAGAAAATTACTTTTGGAAGAAAGCCATCAAGTCTTCATCATTCACAGAGACAGGCCTCAAAAAAAAGGAGAAGGACCTTGGTGGACCATAAGACAACAGCCCTTTCGTTGTAATTGAGGGCAGGAGGTTCAGTTCTGGGACTGAATACAAAGGCATGAACTCCAAGTCCAAAACAAAGAGTGTGCCTGCTGTGCTCCCAAGAAGGGCATGAAGAAAATCTAAAAATTAAATATTATTAAAACCTCTCTGTGAAAGTATTACAGAGTTTGATTTTGGGTTTTATAAGAACAAAAGTGGAACATACACCCTTGGAGCAACATTGCAGTGTTTCTAACTTGTTTGTCATAAATCACTCTTTTAATAGCTGTAGATCATTCCTGATACTTGTCATTTACTTGTAATAAATCAAACAAAATTTGAATAAAGGACAAAAACCTCTTGAAAAGCTAATCTCATTAGGAATGTAGCAAGTCTTCCAATTGCTCACATAATTGTGGTTTGTCTATTCTCACCTTCTTAATAGTCTCTAGCATGGATCGTCCTCCATTCCAAGGTTTGGTGGATTTCCTCATGCAGTTCAAACTTGCCATGCTGTGCCATTTCCTGTCCTCCAGTTTTCTGTGGAAAGCATTGGCCAGCATGAGCACACTGTCATACAGGTACAGGTTGGAAACCTGCAAACAATGATAAGAATGAGCCTCTTTGTTCATTTAAGCATCTTTTTGAAGAAACTGTAAACAAACTCAAAAAAGAGAGAAGTAAAAACTAAAAGCTAGATATGTTTGATGTATTCAACAGTCAAGGCAATTGAGACAAATACCGGAGCTCACTCACACCTTCTGTCCTGCTTGGCACCTGGGCCCTGCTGGCCAAGGGACGCTAGCACACTTGCATGGCCTGTGCATTACCAGCACCACTGCAATACCATGTTATAAAGACGTAAGAGATCACACTTCAAACATAAACTCGAGCTGTAGAAGGAGTACAGCTACCTATCATTAAAAGACAAGGATTGCTACTTTGTCAGTCCTTTTAACAAGGAGAAGACAGAATGGAATTAAGTTCTTACTCTTTTTGTCCATTTGAGCAATCTCCTTGGTAATTTCTGGCACAGCAAAATATAATGCTAATGCAACTGTTTAGAACAGAGGGAGATGAAATTACAGTATTAATTTGGCCTTATCTCTCTCCACCAAATATACAAGGCACTGGTTACTATTCTACTTTCTCTGGAGCTATTGATTTTAGTCTCCTTATTCCTCAATTTATATGTGAGATAAAGAGAACAATAATTGATGACAAAGGCTCTAGTAAGAACACCACACTAGTAATGCTGAACTACGTATTTAATTTTTCAAACCAAGGCATGGACAGCAATGTAAGATCGGATCTTTGATATGTAGTGGTATCCTCTGCAACTGGTAAAACTTTAGCAGCAAAAGTTGGCTGAGAGAAGTCAGTTAAAAAAAAATATTATACACTCTCCACCTGTTTCCAGAGTTTACAGGCACCTTTCTTCAAATCTATGCATAGATGCAGGGGTATTGATTTACTCTTTACCAAACTCAAATCTCCAGTTAGCATCAGGTGCCAGATACAGCTCTTTTGTTATTAAAAAGATATTCTCCTAGCTGAAGGCTTTACTCATGGCAATCCATGAATTTACCATTTATCTTTTGGATTTCTTTGATTCAACACAGAAAATATTGCCTAGAGATCAGGAAAGGGCTACACTTGGAAGTTAATACCGCTGCATACTTCTTATAAAAATGTCACTGAGCTGTGAAACCTTAACCTATATTACTGTTGCATCACTGGCTTCAAATAAATTTCTGCTACCTTGAGATCCTGATCTTCAGAAACAAAATGTTTCATGTTTCATAATTGGGAAAGCAACACAAATTGAGAACCTAGGCACTCTGAAATATCTTCAAGCAGAAGTAAATCTGAACAAAATATATATAAACTGAAATTCATTTTAAAAGAATCAAAATCAGGAAGAGAATTAAAAAAAAAAAAAAGAGGTTGAGGACACCCACTTATTTAAGGGTCTAAACATAAAAAGGGTTCGTAAGAGGAAAATAATGCAAAACTTACAAGATAATATCACTGAGAATCTCTCCCATCTGGCATTGCCATCTACTCTCCCTTCTTTGCTTTCTAGCCCTCCTGAACAAGCAGTCCACATTCCCTATATTTGCTATTTAATCCAGTTAGTCCTTTCCCTTTTAAAGGAGTTTCCAAAGCAGCTGTTTTCCAGATTTCCTCTCTTTTCAAGAAAGGCAAGTAGTTAAAAAGTTTGTAAGAGTCCCAGAAACTAAGTCTCTTCTGCTCAGTTGCATTTGTCTCCCTACTTTGCAGATATTTTCCAAAGAACTTTCAAATAAAGATACCAAGCAAATCCTTATTCCTCAGGGAATAAAGGGCACTTTTCCTCTTCTGTGTTAAGGTACTCTCTGGGGGGGAATCAAAACAAGAGCCCAACCCACAAAATAAACCACCCCAAACTACACATCACAAAACCCACTTGCTTAGAAGTAGATTTTATGTGCGTAAGGAAAAATGCCATCTCTTATGTGCCATCGTGATCCTCTTTGCTCCCTGCTGAATTTGATTTTATACCCCCACTTACTGACAACTCATTGTCTGTTGCTTTAGAACCACCACAAATCAGAAATACTTTGCACTTTCTCAGTTTGGCACTGTTCTTCAGTTCTGGAAAATTGCAATCTCGGTTCCCCAAAACAGCTTGCCCGGTTTGCTAGCAGAGCTCTAGGGCAAAATATGAGATGTACTTGGGTACAATGCTTTCCTTCTCTTTAGACTTCTTATGCTCTTAAAGAAGCAGCTACAGTTCTGCATGTAACTGAAAGCTTGAGAGAACTGCTTTTGAGGACCTACATGACCATGCATCCAAGTCAAATTACTTTATGCTGTAGAGCAAAACAAAACAATATTGTGTTTATCAATCTAATCCTCATAATTCAGATAGACCTATAATGGATTTTGTATCACTATTGTTTCATTATTTTCTTTTGAAAGAATGATGTAAACTGACAGCAAGAAAAGATCTACACAAGAGGAGTTTCCCACTCATTATGTCCTTCTGTCATACATCTAGAGATATGTACCAAGGCAGCAGAAAATGTTGCACGGAACACAGCAAGTTAATTTTTGCCATGGAAAGAATATCCTGCAAGTCCTGCTGTACACTTATCGAACAGTATTTTGTCACTCTAGTTCTATTCTACTGAAAGCCTTGTTCAAAAAAAAAAAAAACACGACTATCTGATACTTTTTAATCAGCAAAATTCCTTTTTTTCATATAAACATACTCTATTTACTCCAGTAAAAATTACATTCATGCATTACTACATTTTACCCCCTACTCACTGAAGAGTTAATATCCTATGGAAAAGTAAGTTGAATTTTATTTACACAATCAACACCTCTTTTTTAGAATACAAAATATGGAAGTTAGTAAAAAGCCACCAGCATAACCTACATAACCAAGGCTAGATTTGTAATATTAAGAAAATCAACTCTCTTTTTTTAATATTTTATTTGTTCAGTCTGCTAGTTAAGGCATAAATCAAACAAAATATAGAAGTCCACCCTACTAAGGGCAGAACCCTTTGAAACTTATAAAGCATGACTCAAAGCGTCTGGTTTTACACAGTGATCAAAATTCAGTATGTAGACAGTGTGTTTAAACAGTTTGCAGAGCAAAACTCAGCTCCTGAACATCCATAATAACACAGATCGAATGTCTTTGCCTAATCCCAAATGGGAACTAGCTTTATGCTAGAAAACAGAGCTATGGAACCAGGTCTAATCTGGTGTCTGAGCAGTGTTGTGTGAGTGCAGCTGAGGACCTGATTCCTTCGATACCTACAGTAAGATATAGTATGAAATTACTAGGAAGTGTATTTTTATCTTATTTTTTCCTAATTCCTTTCTGAGGTAGAAAAATAAGAATACTTAAGTACCTCAAATATGCATCTCTCCTCAAGATAGTATTAACTTTCTACCTGAATTCATTACTATGTATGTATTTCCTTGCAGAAAAGAGCTACCTAAGACACAGAAATTCTGGCCCAATCGCACAATAAATCCAGGACTATAATAATTTCCTTTATTTTCTATTCTATTCCCTTTAATACAGCAAAATGTCTGTGTACTTACTACATTGTATTTCCAACACAAGTTTGTTATAACCTCAAAAATATCGATACTGTGAAAAGAAAAAGGGTTCAGTGGACAAAGACTGTATGCTCTTTTTACTGCAACTGCACACATATTTTAATTTTCAGCTAACTATCAAACTCCTTCTGAGTACAAAGACGACCACTGAAAGGGAATTTGTGAGATAGTCCAAGAGATCAGCTCTACTCTGATTCCAACAATGCTGTCAAAGGCGTAAGAACATAGTAAATTTAAAAATCAGTCTTCAGGTAGCATTCAAAATTAGTAGCAAAGAGACAGAAATAAAAGCAAGGGAACATACTGGGCTACTTTGGGTTTTCCAAGCTCTGGAGCATTTTTTATTTCCCCCATTTATATATTCACAGGAGGAACAGAGGAGGGAAGGATATATATCTGACTGCAAAGATTCCCCTTCACATAACAAAAATTCCTAGATTAGAACAAAGTGTATAATTTCTGCACTCTCTAGGGGAAGAAACAGTAATTTTCAGTTCCTTTTCACTTCACTGCTGAGACCTGTAAGAGCTGGAGGTATTGTGACTGAAAAGCTTTTTGATCTATCTGCTATAAAAATGATGGTGACCATTTCACCAATATATTCAAGAGTATGCCCTGTACATGAGTAATTTTAGGCATGTTCTGGTATACCTTCTGCAAATTATTCCAAACTTTATGAACCTTTATTTTGAAATAAAGAAAAAATCCAACATACACTATCAGACCAGAGCAGAAACTTTGAATAAGAGTGGAAATCTCTCCCTATCACATGATTAAATGTCATTTTATGTAAGTTTTTATGTGAAATTCATGAGGTTTTCCAGAGTGACTTTACTTTTAAAGTTATATATGAAGATAGCTTTTAGCTCCTTCAGAGGCACTAATTATAGACAAGTACTCTTCTGGGAAGGCCAGCAAGACACAAAGACTGACCTCAACTTCAGAGTTGCCAGCAGAGCCAGAAGTCTAGCCAGATAGGGCCACTGAAGAGACCAGCTGGGAAGACGAGCTGACACCCAGAGGCAACTGCTTCAAAAACTCATTCCCAAGCTGGGCATCTGTACCCTGCTGCTGCCAAAATCACCCTCTGAGTGGCCACAGCAGTCAGCTTCAAGGATGAAGCAGACGGAAGAGGAGCACAGACCAAGTGCAGCCTGCCAGCAGCAGAAACACTTTCTGCCTGAGGAGTGATATCATTGTGCTTGCATATGCATACACCAGCATGCCCTGAAACTGTGTTTCAACTTTCAAAGTTCAAGTACTGCCAAACGTAGTTATGCACTTGTATCTCTAATAACAGAATGCATCTTACTAGGAGCAGTGAAAACCAATGGTTTACTTACGGTATGACACCATGCTTACGAGGATATTTGTAAAGTGCAGACTGAAAATTTGAACTATTTAATTTTCTTAAATTAGTTTCATACAATCATAGAATGGTTTGGGTTGGAAGGGACCTTAAAGATCATCTAGTTCCAACACCCTGCCATGGGCAGAGACACCTTCCACTCGACAAGGTTGCTCAAAGTCCTGTCCAATCTGGCCTTGAACACTGCCAGGGATGTAGCTTCTCGGGCCACCCTGTGCCAGTGGCTCACCACTCTGAGTAAAGAACTTCTTCCTTAAGCCTAATCTAAATCTAGCCTCTTCTAGCTTAAAACTATTCCCCTTGTCCTATAACTATATGTGATAGGACACATCCTATCCTATATTTGCACCCTCATAAAAAGTCCTTCTCCAGCTTTCCTGTAGGCCCCCTTTAGGTACTGGAAGCTGCTCCTAAGGTCCCCCTACAGCCTTCTCTTCTCCAGGCTGAACAAGCCCAGCTCTCTCAGCCTGTCTCAAAAGAAGAGGTGCTCCATCCTTTTTATCATCTTCATGGCCCTCCTCTGGATTTGCTCAAACAAGTCCATGTCCTTCTTGCGGTGGGGGACCCAGAGCTGAACGCAGTCCTCCAGGTGGGGTCTCACAAGAGCAGAATAGAAGAAGAGAATAAGCTTCCTTAGATGGTCGAACCTGACCTTCTCCTATAGCAGATGGTTCTTCACTCTCCCAGTCCCTGCATTTGCCTTCTGCAACTTGGGAGTTGTGGATGTAGCGCTTGCTAGTGAAGACCGAGGCAAAAAACTCACTGAGTACCTCAGCCTTCTCTATATTCTGGGTAACTAGGTCTCCTCTTTCCTTCCACAGAGGGACCACATTTTCCCAAGTCTTCCTTTTATCAACAATGTACCTATAGAAGCTTTTCTTGATACCCTTGGCATCCCTGGCCAGATTTAATTCTATCATTAGCTTTCCTAACTGATACTTGGCTGCTTGAACAATTTCTCTGTATTCCTCCTATCCTTGCTTCCACACTCTGTAGGCTTCCTTTTTGTGTTGGAGTTTTTCCAGGAGCTCCTTGTTCATCCACAGAGGCCTTCTGGCATTCTTGCCTGACTTTCTCCTTGTCGGGATGCATCACTCCTGAGCTTGGAGGAGGTGATCCTTGAATATTAACTAGCTTTTTTGGGCCTGTCTTCCCTCCAGGGTTTTATGCCATGGTACTCTACCCAGAGTACCAGATCTTTTAAGAGGCCAAACTCTACTCTCCTGAAGTCCAGAGCAGCAAACTTGGTGTTCTCACTGCTCTAAGAATCTTGGTGAGCCTATGTCTGAAGATGCTCTTCCCCTTCTCTGACAGATGGGCCCATCAGCTCCCAGTAGACCAGGTTTCTCAAAGTGAGTCCCATGCCAAACCCCTGCCTTGGCACCAGCCCCTTAACCACTTGTTGATTCACCAGATTTGACTGACCCTTCAAACCCCCTTCCCTTTGACCAGAAGGATTGATGAAGGAACTACCTGTGCTCCAGAGTCCCTTACTGCTGCTCCCAGGGCTCTGTAATCCTTCTTGATATGCCTCAGGCTGCTCCTGGCTGTGTTGACGGTCCCCATGTGAAACAAAAGCCACAGATATAGTAATCAGTGGACTGTAGGAGGCTTGGTAGCCTCTCAGTGATATCCCTGATACAAACCCCTGGTAAGCAGAACACCTCTCTAGAGAGTGCATCAGGTTGGCAAATGGGTGCCTCCTTACCTCCCAGAAGAGAGTCACCTACTACCATCACTCTTCACCTTTTCTTAGCGGCACTGGTTGTTATACAGGGAGCAGATCAGCTGCCTTACTCAGCTCCAGCGTCTCTCCTGATTTGATGGGTCTTTCCTCTTTAGTCTGCAGAGCAGTAAAGCAGTTCTGGAAGGACACCTCAGGCTTCAGGTGAAGTCTCTTCCTCCTGTGGGTCCTTGCTGTTGCAAGATTCCACTCTTCTGCATTATTGACCCTCCTCCCTTATGTGTGTGCCAGTGAGGGAGTTTTTAGTTGCTTGGCTATGGGTCCACTGCAGTCTGCGCTTGAAACCAGCTATCTAACTCCCTCTCAGCCTCCCTGATGTTACCTAGCCTTCTTAACACCCCCTGCAGCTCAGCCACCTGCTGCAGGAGGTCCTTCACCTGGGCACACCTTCTGCAGAGGCAGGTCTGCTGCCAGTCCCTGCTCCAGGAGAAAGGTCTTGGAACTTCCTGCAGTCTGAGGTCTGCACTACATCCTCTCCCTGCAGCAGCTCCCTCTGGGTGGAGGCATCAGCCACCACCAGGGTAGTGGTACAGAGTCCCCAGCTGGAGCTGCAGCTTTTGCTCCCAAACAAGCTCCCACCATTCTGTCTTGAGGGTCAGGTAGGATGAGTGCCCCTAATCCATGTAGATGGTCACTGAACAGTGTCTGGCTGTGTGTACTTCAAGTCTCTCCACTCGGCCAGTGAAATGGCCCTCTTTTGATGCACCTTCCCATGCAAACCGCTGCCTGGCTGCTGCGCACTGCCCTGTTCGCCTGCAGTGCTCAGAGTGCTCCCCAGGGCTGCCCTTTGTGGGAGGGGGGGGTGGCCACCACAACTCCTGGCCTGGCCTGCACCTAATGAGCCCCTCTCATTTGCAGAGCTCATTGTGAGACTTTGTGTGAATGCCTTTAAAGGCATGCTTTGCTACTCATGGAGAACAAAATCACAGCCAGCAGTCTGGCATTCATGAGAAAACCAGAGTCAAAAAACAAACGTTCATTGAAGATTCAAATGTCAGCTTCAAACTTCCAAAGGGCTATTTATTAACACTGAGGTAAATGAAAGCCTGAATAAAATTTTCCTAAAACCACAGAAAAACAGACCTCAATTGTATATTCATTCAAGCCGTCTGACAGTAAGGAATCTAGCTACTGTATTATTTAGTGCTTTGCCCATTCTAGTTTTAAGTACCTGAAACAATGAGGCCTCTAAAGATTTCTTTGGAAGACTGCACTCTCCAAATCTGGGGTTTCTTTAATGATAAACAGCTTTTGTTTCCTTTTTATTGTTTTCTATTTTTACTGAATTACACGTCACACGACTTTTCCCTACCCTCACTTTTTATTCTCTGAATTCTCACTGTCCTTCAGCTATTTGAGTATCATAACTATGCATGTTTTCTTATTCAGTATGTTTTATATCAACATGCTAACATTAATACAAGGCCTTGATTACCCTGTAATGCCCAAGCTTGTTAGCTGCAGGCATTGGCTTTGCTTACTAAACATCTCAAGAATTTGGCACAGCTAACACTAACTGTCCAGAGAAAGTCTAGCAGAAGACATTTGATAAAGAAAACTGAACACAACTACGACTCAGACCGGAGCACAAGAGGTAGTATTGGAATTGCAAAGCGGAGTATAAGATTGTAATTTTACCCTACCTCACTTACAAATAAATGCGTGCAAATCAGGTTTCAGAAGCAGTAAAAAATGAAAAACAGAAGTACTGACCCTTTTTTCTAGCCACTGCTAGCCACTCCTGATAAATCACCAAACAAAAATTCAGTGAAATAATTGTGCAAATAAGGAACTCCAACAGTCAGAAAAGGTAGTTTGAGTAGAGAGGAAAATCTTGCTCCAGAGAGTATCTGTGGTTCTAGCCTCCAGAGTGCTCACAAAATCCCATGTGGCCAGAGGACACCCATGGCTGTTTGGCGTTTTAACCAATTATGCTAATGCAGCTTGTATAAAACACATGCCATCAGGCTTTAGGGAGAGAATATGTCATGCAATGTGCAGTAAAGGATACTTTTCATTCATATGGTACTCAAAACAGTTTCACTGCAACTGAACATCTGGCCGAAAGTCTAAATTAAACTCTGCTAAAGAGACATGCAAATATAGGTTTGCAATGAAAGGAAAAGAAAAATGAGACTTGTCAATCCTTTACTGGAGAAAGGAAAGGCTTTAATAGGGCTTAATCAATATTTACTGCCCCCAGTAGCACTTAACAGCTGTGTAAATAGGTCAAATGTGAGTAAGGCTATTTAATCGGACAAAACTGCAAGATTAGGCCCTGAAGTTTAGGCAGCCAAACATGTCTCTAAAAAATAACTCCACTTACAGTAGTTAAATTGCAGTCATTCCTGAAGAGAAGACAGTTCATGAATAAAAACACAGCTCTGTAGGAACAACTGCTAAGAGATGCCTACAAAGGTATCTGATGGTCATGTCTTTGAAGAATGAAATTTTTACACAGGGAGAAGAATAGCTGTTTCCATGAGTACCCTCCCACACTTCTTAACATCTTCTCTTCAAATATGGCAAAGCAATGCCTGGAATAGGTTCTTCAGTAGAAAGGTTGGACTCTGAATCGTGTGAGGAATAACCTCATTAATTCTGTGACACAGTTTGCTGGGGTTTTCTTTTTGCCTTTTTAATCTTATATATTTTCGACCATGCTAAATTATTTCAGATACGCTGTGCCCATGTAATATGTTTTAATACAATCTCACATAGATTGAACTTATTTACTGTATAAATGGTAAATATGGGAAGAAACAAACTAATGGGAAATACATTTCGAAAGAGAAATCTTTCTTCAAAAACATAAAAAAGATTGATTTTGAGTTTATGAACACATCATGAACAACCTGATGAAAGAATGAAAATCGGGTTTGTAAACAGAAAATAACATTTTAAAGGGAAGATTTTGGAAAGAAGCAGGTTATGAATTAAAATTTCTTCAAATTGACTCTGTAAGACTATGTCTGAAATAATCTAAACAGTTTAATAGCACTAATCCTACTAAACACAATTCAAATGGCATGGAGGGATACATACTAGTTCTAACTAGGACTAACTAGATTTAGCTACAAATCCTTAAGTGCTTCTGTATTCTCTCTCCAGGTGAGGCAATACTGAGAGTGCTGATGGCCCAAGCCACAGGGTAATCATCACCCATGGAAGACAGCAAGTTCTGAACTGTTTCTTTTCCACTTACAAAAAAGTAAGAGAGATGGATGCAGAAAATCAGGTATGAAGAATAAGAAAGAGAAAAACGTAGTCCTCTGTACTCAAATAAAATGATCAAGACAGGAAACTTTATAAAACTTTGTCTCCAGTTGAATGAGAAACCCAGCTGGGTATATCATACATACAAGAAATAAGGGCATGAGCAAAGTTTTGACAAGTGGGTTGATGGAATAAGATTGGATTTCCACAAAGCATTCAGAACAGATGAGTTTTTGGATGAGCTTGCAGAACAGCCTGATCTTTAAAAGCCTTGTCAGAATGCCAAAGTGGGATGATCACCCACTGAACAACAACTGTGCAGGATACGGTACTACAGACACCGAGAAAAGATCGTTCCAAAGAAGTTTTCACTAATTTAGGCAGAATAAAGTTAATAATCCATGATGTAAATGTTTTTCTCTTTTACTAGCTTGTTAAAAATGCTAAATTCTCTCCCATAAAAACTTTACAGTTAGAGGCTGACAGAGATCAGCTTATTCTTCTTCAAAGTCATTAAATAAATAAATAACCAACAATAGCTGGTAAGTTACCTTGACAACAAAGAATTATTAATATGAGATTGCCCAAGGGAGAATGAGCCAGGGATTTCCAAACTGTGGTGTTAATCAAGCTACCTCAAAGCAACGCAAAGACTCGGTGCTGGCACGCGGTCACTGCCTCTGGTGGATTCATGCAGCCTGACATGGAGCTGGGAGCTACTGTAGCCTCTGGCAACAAGGGTAATTTAGTGATGTACTTCTGCACAGCAAAAGGTCAAAACTATTTTTTAAGCAATGAAAAGAAAACAGGAGATTGGAAGTACCTGAATTGCAGGACCATTAATAACATGACAATCATGCTTGGAAATTAATATGAGCTTGTATGCACAAAAGGTGTTAGATAAGATATTTTGGCAAAGCTTACGAAAAAGATACAACTACAGAACACTACAGATATATCTGCACATGCTAAAAAAGCATCCTATATTCAATCTGTATAACTTAAAGATAACACAAGATGTACTGGGGGCAGCTAATTTGAGAGATCTCACATGTGCCCTTCACCCTTCATAATATTTCATTCCCGTATGGCTGAACATGACAGTCATGGAATCAACTTCCAAAAGATAAACTTTATACCTTCCACACTTCTTTATATCTCTTTCTCATTTCTAAGTTCATAGAGTTACTAAAGGGCAAAGCATAACATTACTGTTCCATTCTCTTTAAGACGGTTTCTAAGCTGGTATATTATTTCTGGAAGGTAAGAACTGAGAATGTTTTGCTTCTCCAAACTCACATTTGGAAAGTCGCAGGACAAGGGTCCTTCCCAAAAGGCCCTTGTCAGTGAAATTTAGTAATAGGGCACAAGGCTGTTCATGCTAGCAAACCAGATACTGTTTTAGTAAATAAGAGCTTGCTGAGAGTGTTCTGTCAGAGACCTTCAGATGAGTTTCTGAATCAGATTATGCATAAACCAGCATAGACAACAAAACTCAAAATTCTGCAGTATTGTAAGACTGCTCCCCAATGAGTGATTTGTTGGTGCCAGATAGTTAACTTTTTCATCATACTGGAAATTGCCTTGATTGTCAGAAATTAGTGGCCTTTGTTCTCATTACAGCATACCTCAGAGTTACTGACAAAGATCAAAAGTGTCTTTTCTTCCTAAGCCAAGACAGGCATAGACTTTCCCCTCTGCAGAAAGAATAGACCAGTGCTCAGAACTACAGTGCATGCGACTGGCATTTCCCAAACTCTGTCACAGCTATGACAGAACCTATGTTGCCAACCCTAACTATTCTATGATTCTATGATTCCATGTTGTCTTCAAGGAGGAAACATCCCTGTCCATCTCTTAGAGGATTTCAATCTCTGCAGTTACAACTTTTTAATACAGCACAAATAAGTAAAACAAAGATCCCCATCCATGTTTCTTGGGAAATCTTGACCTACCTACTTTTCCTGAGAATCTCCCTACTTCTCGTTTTCAATAAGCCTCACACCTTGCTCTTCAGAAGCTCTTCCAAGCCTGCACATGAGTTCCCTCTGGAAGGACCCCTCACTCTACACTGTCTCCCTGACCAAGCTGCAGCAGTCCAGACCGCCAACAGGCTAAGAAAGCCCTTTCTAGGCTTACAATACCCACTGAGAACTTCAATCACTTGTGTCCTTACTCAATCTATCTCAGGTTAAGACTAAATTTGCAATAAAAGCGTTCTAATTAAGATTATATTCTGAGTACCTCTAAAATGTTCAGTTTCAGCTAACAGCTTCAACAGTGGTAAAAATAAGATTCTTAACTGTGTCTAAAGTAAACCAGAAACACATGAAGGCCAATCGTAAGTCCAAGACCTGTGTTTCTAAATTATTGCACCACCTCTGGAAATAGCACCTAAAATTACATTTAAATTACTGCAGAAAATTCTGATATCTGTGATAAATTGCCAAGAAATTTTGAGATGTTGCTTACACCAGAGTCAAATCTGTTAGCAAAATCTGGAACTTGATCTAGTAGTGCATATTTCGCACGCTCTGACAATTATCAGCTGCTCAAGATTTCTGAGACTATTGAAATGGGACAGATTGAATACATCAGCTGGATTCAGTCCATTTAACCAAGTATGAAATGCTGCACAGCCCAATACCTATCAGAGTTCTGTTATCCTCCAAGATGAACTTTTTCACAGTGGATGTCTAACAGGCATACATATAATAAACATGCAGTTAACTCCACAAGTCTATGACAGCACAACCTTTTCTTTTTTTCACATAGAAGATTCTTAAGGGATGAAATACACAAAATCAGCTCTGAATCAGTGCAACCACTTGCTAGTATTTCATGGACATAACATCACATCTAAAGCATTCAATCCTGGGAAATAAAAATTAATAGTTAAGTCAGGAAAGGTTGACCAAAGATTACATCTCAGATTTATCTGTAGTCATTTTATTCTTCCTCTGAGGTAATACAGTCACAGAAAAACTCTCTCATGTCAAATTCCTAAGATGGACATTTTTTGCTCGGCACAGCTACTGACCTGCAGCATCTGAAGATAGCCTTCTTGTGGATCACACAGCAGCGATGATATTCGGTGATTGTTCCTCATGCACCTCTGATTGTTGTCCCTTGAGAGAGGGAAAATTTGCCGGATAACTGTCATCCTCCCCAGAGCACTATGTACCAACTCTAGTATTTCATTATCAGTGATTTCCTGCGAAGGGAGACACAGTCTTTTAAAAAAACATGTATTTGTCCAGACATTATATATATTCTTTTCATTTTTTGATAAATATTTTTAAAAGACAATAGAAGAAAAATGTTACAGATGCACATGCTTAGTCTAGGCCAGATGTTCTTATTTTGTGTTTAATAACAACAATGATATTATTTTACATATCATCTGAAACAAAAGAAAACTGCTTAACATAGTACAATCTCTCTTGGCAATAACAACACACCACAGACGTAGTTCCTCATAAAAAAACAACACTAAGATGGTCTCAATAAGTTTCCAAGTTAAAAACAGCCTTGAAACCAAATTTATATAGAAAAAGTTTTTGTTTAACAGAACAGAACCTCACTACGTCCTCAGAACAAAACGACAAATGGCAAATGTAACCATCTTTAGGAAATACGTCCCTTACACCTGAGAACAATATTACAGGAAAGTACTTTTCCCATAAGAACGGTAGATCATTTTTGCAGACTAATCCTGATAATGACTCAAGGAAGTCTTTTGAAAAAGGTTATCTGTATTAGGAAAAAGTAGGAGAAACTTCATGGAAGGGATTGGCACATTGAGGAATGCAAGTTACTACACCCAGAATAATTCGGGATAAGATATAAGGAGATCTCAAGGACAGGCTGCTCTTCTTTCCAGGCTTTGCATTGTCTAAAGCTTCTTTGCAGACCTTTCCATATCCCAGACTCCTAATCCATCCTCGGAAAGAGCTTGCATCTACTTCCCTTATATTGCCACCGAACTCAACTCAACTACGTGCTTTACGTATTTCATATTTTGAAAAAGCTACAAAACCAAAACCTCTTGTTTTACACCACAGTAAATAGTTTGAACATCACGGGCTTAGCTGATCCTGAAATCATATAAGTGGTAGAGCTTGTGATGGTTATTTCCTGCCAGGAGTTCACTGTGGGGAAGGACAGGCAGTGGCACCACTGACTGCATTTGATCCCCCAGGTGTCTCCTCTGCAGGGAGCATCTTTAAATGCCAGCTCCTTACCACTGCCATCAGCAGCATCTGCAAGTCACATCAGCACATCTCCATCACATGCTGGCTGCACTGGCTGCATAGTTGGGCCAACTCATTCTCCAGCCTACACAGGACTGCTCTCAGCCCCTTGTAGGGTATGTGGGGCTGCAAATAATGCATGTTGCTGTGCTTACTCAGTCAACAGGGCCCACATTTTCAGATCTGTCACCAACAGAAGTGATCCTGGCCCTATACTTTTAACATTCAAGAAAAAAAATATGTTTTCTTGCCATTTTCTCTGTCAAGCTGTGAGTGAAATGACCATGGTGTTATTATAATTACTTCTTACAGTTGACTAGTACTGTAGCTTTGGCTCAGTTTAATTCTTTGCCGATTTCCCATCATTTTTGGGAACATGAATTTTTAACTTTACAGAAGATGAAATTCATTGCATTAACAACAGACCAACTGGTGTGGCATGAAAACAGAAAATAAATATACCCTTACAGAAGCCAAAGATTTTGAGACTTAATAGAAAATGCTGGGAGGCATATGTAGCCTTGCAGGAAGGCACCAATGTAGACAAGCTCTGCCTCTAGACTGCTGCCTTGGATTTCTTTCTGAGGGACTGAAGAGTGCTAAAGCCAAATAGCGTGTCTAAGCTGCAGTCTGAAGGAGAGACAATTTTATGGGATAGCTTTAACTCACAACCTTTAAGGCTGCATCCCTTGGCAGGCAAATTCAGACTGAGTGGTTGGAAACATAAAAAAAAATAAAGAGATCACGAATTATCCAAACCTTCAGTTCACCTCACACCACACACATTTTGTGTCTTCCCCAAGTGATGCACAGCCTTTCAAAGACATATCATAACCTCTGTGAAACTGCTTGACCTGAGACTTGTAAGCCTATGTGTGCTGATTCTGTGGGATTCCACAAGCAAGGTAGTGGAGGAGGACAGTTATGTTAGACACATTAACCCTGGTTCTTCCCATACAGCTACAGGCACCAAATGAGTCCTGAATATAAAACCCTAGTTACTATACAGCCAGAGAAGAAAAACAGGAGCCTCTGGAAGGAAATTCTGAACCTAAACTGGGCTAAATCTGACTCTGAAAGTGACACCTTTTTCTGCGTGGACAGCTGACAGTAGCTAAATCTTTCAATGTCTCAATTCAGTATATAATGCCAAAGACAAAAAAGCTCCTGTATTTTTTCAGCTGATGGACATTCATACCAACAAGTTATCCACTCCTTTTAGAAATTAGATTCCTTTTTACAAATGTAAAAGCATAGAAAAAAAGTTCTTCTTCAAAGAGCTAGGATCAAAAGGTCTATGTCTGCATTTTTAAGCTGGTGCTCTAAATCCCAAAGGTAACCATGGGCCTTTCCACGCCAGTTCAAAAGGTGGTACAGCCACAGGCAGCATCACAGGGCACCTGTGGCAGATCCAGGAGCAGAAAAGCATGTCTGAGTGCCTGAAATACAGAGAAGACCAGGTCACCACCATCCCACACAAGAACATCCCATCTACAGCTTCCCTGGCCTGGGAACTGTACCCCTTTCTTTTGCTTGGCACTGGCAGTCCCTGCAGACTTGCTTCCAGAAAGCTCAAAGTCCTGGCTTAGCAGCACGTGAAACCTTAAATGTCACACACAGAAAGGTCACCTGCATTCTGACTGTGATAAATATGGCAGCTGGGGAGGAGAGGGGCAAACCAAAACACCAACCCACAAAACCCAAACAAGTGTATGTGAAGTTGGCTCTTACTTTTACACCCCTCAGAATAACAGCAAATATCCAAAAAATAGTTCTTGGAATCACAAGGGAAGAAACATTTTACACTGATCTTACAGTACACTGATCTTACAGTTAAAGTCTATTCATCTAGTTAGTTATTTTAAAATAATGCATTTTCTTTCCTGTATATTACATGAAAATATTCTTTACACTGTGAAACTGACAAGTAAATAATTTAATTTGGTCTAAGAGGGTTTTGGTTTGGTTTTTTTTCCAAACAAATTTACCCCAAATTTCCAATCTTGTCCTTGGATCGTTATATAGCACAAGACTGCACACAATAATTACCATCGACATCATGTGAATGCTGTATTCTAAGCAGAGCTTATCAGCTGGTATGACCAGGCAAGCACTCCTTGAAAAATTCCCTATCGCATGCCCTCCTTTTGGCTTTCATGATTGCATGATGCTGCTACTGCAATATAGGGTAAATCTTGTTTTAATATAGATTGCAGCTTCTGCTTGTTTCAGGGATATGTTTTAAGGGAGTGTCGTGGTTTAAGCCCAGCCGGCAACTTGGAACCATGCAGCCGCTCGCTCACTCACTCCCTCTTCCTTCCTCCCCCCGCTCCCGGAGGGATGGGGAGGAGAATCGAAGGAATGTAACTCCCACGGGTTGAGATAACAGCTTTCCAGTAACTAAGGTATAATACAAACCACTACTGCTACCAATAATAATGATAAGAGGAATAACAAGGGAAAAGGACACAACCGCTCACCACCCGCCGACCGATACCCAGCCCGACCCGAGCAGCGATCTGGGCCTTCCGGGTAACTCTCCCCAGTTTCTATACTGGGCATGACGTGCTGTGGTATGGAATACCCCTTTGGCCAGTTTGGGTCAGGTGTCCTGCCTCTGCTTCCTCCTGGCTTCCCCTCCTCTCTGGCAAAGCATGAGACTGAGAAAGTCCTTGGTCAGAGTAAACATTACTGAGCAACAACTAAAAACATCGGTGTTATCAGCATTGTTCCCAGACTGAAAGTCAAAACCACAGCACTGCACCAGCTACTAAGAAGGAGAAAAAATGACTGCTGTAGCTGAACCCAGGACAGGGAGGCTAAAGAGCCTAACTCTATGGCTTTGCACCTTTAATAGCAGCCTGCACTCAGACCTGTAAGTACTGAATTTCTTGAAAGAGGTTGGAGGGAGAGAAGTTTACCCAGGAATGAAAGTTTTATTTAAGTGCTCTTATTCTGGATTTTTCCTTTACTAAGGGAAATCGTTTAGCTATTCCCAATGTTTCAGGGAGCACTTAAATGTTTTGGTAGGTAGACATAAGTGTAAGACTGACTATTCACCCAGGCTAGTAGTAGTTCTCACTACCCAATTCAATACTGAAGGAGTACTCCTTTAAACACTGTGTTTTTTGTTCATGTGGCTTATTAAAGGCAAAGATCACTCATCAAGAAGTTGTGGCATTCATTTATCTATTTATTTGCACAGAAATATTGGTCATTTGGGGAATTTGTTTATCTATTTATTTATCTGTACACAAAGAACTTCAGTTAGCTTGCAATACCTAGCCATATTGCTCAGGGGAATATTTAAATCTGCTCTAGTTGTGCTCAACTATCATAACACAAATTGCAAAATGAGACAATTATGTTTCACATTACAATCTCTATTTTCCTAGAGGTAATGACATAAAATTATAAATTTTAATGGCATTAATCATTTAAAGAACCAAAACAGATTTTAGAAAGTACATCCCTGAGAAAACTGGAGGATTAAACTGAATGGCAATGAGGACAAGGATGCTCATGGAGACAAGCTGCAGATTTATGTGGAATTTTTGCATTAGGATTGATACTGTTGGATTATTCTATTCCCCTCAATGCACTATGTACATCTATTAAGGGGCAGTTGTTCATTTGTTGAAAATCCAGAAAACATCCTTCAATTAGCTTTTTCTTTAAATATTTGTGACATCTTACCCTGGGGATAAATTTATTCAACTTTAGCATTATGCTGGCTTTCCTGCATCCCACATGAAGAGACATACACACACACACACATATATATATAAAGGTTAATTCTTTAAGGCAAGAGCACAATCCATTTTTCATAGCACAGAAAATATTCTAATAAAAGTCTGCATAACCACTTGTCCAACTCCCATCCTCATCTTCCTCCCACACATCCAACACTACCTCACTTCTCTTCCTTTTACCTGATATTCCTAAAAATCTCTACATGGATGTATTTATAATTTAATTGAATTAGCTTTATTTCTAGATATAAGAACTGTACCGGGTCTCAAAAAGTCTTTCTCAGATTGTAGTGAGTGCCTGTACAGTAAAAGATCCTCTGATTTAACAAAATACTATTCCATACTAAAAAGTAACTATCTCATAAATAAAATAAAAGGAAGAAAAACACACAAAATTATAGTTATGAAAAAGCTGCACAAAACAAATGAAAAAAAGCCCAACAAAACACCAGTAACTTTAATGTGGATTTCACTGATAAACTATCAAAGCTCAACTAACCTTGCTCCTAGCTGACTGACATGGTTTCTGTGTAATTCAAAAGCATTAGACTTCGGTCAATTCTGAACCCTAAAAATTTCTTTGAGCAGGATGCAGGTACACATGCAATACAGTTTAATGTACATGTATACCTTTCAAGCATATATGAGAAAATTACACAAAAACAAAAAATCACTTTTTTTGTGCACATTAACAAATAAATAATCTGCAGTGTCAAAGACAGCAGCTAAAAGGAGAGAAGCAAGGTTTCTGTTGACAGGTAGTAAATATAAAGTACCTGGAATAAAACTGGAATAAATTGTAATCATAAATTGTCAAGTTTTGTATTGAAATGTGTCATTTGCTGAATCTTAAGAAATTTTCCACAGTGTGTTCCTTGTATTTTTATTCAATTTTTTGACTTTTTTTAGTCTGTGCATTTTTGTGTAATTTGAAAAGATCTTAGAATGATTGCTCTACTTGCTTTCATAAACTATCATTTAAAAGTCTGTTGTGGTTTTTTTTCCAAGAAAAAATAAGGCAAATGGAAATGTAAAAGATTAACTTCTTATCAGAGTAAACATGAACATCATTTCACAGACTTTTGCTTTAAGAAAGAAAAAAACTAAAAAAAATTGGCACTTCTATATTTAGAGAAAGACTGAGCAGAATTCCAGTCTATCAGACAGTCCTGGTTCTACCCAACTGAAAATGAAGCCATAACAATTTGCACAGGCTCATGGGTCTAACTGTTGATCACTCAAAATGCGTATAATACAGGAATTTCTAGAGAAAAAGACAAAGATTTTCCAAACAAAAGTGAAGAACAAACACTCCATTCATAAGAGATCTTTTTTCCAGAGTCATAAGCTCCCCCAAGATTACTCTACAGGGCCTGTGCTAGGAAAATGCTGTTCATCGTGCATTATCTAACACCTTCCTATATGCTATCCTTGGGAAAAGAGCAGTTTGCTGAGATAAAGATTTTATCTGACAATTACTGTTCGATATTCTACTAATTTTACTCAACCTTTGTAAAATATATTATAATGGAAAATGGGAAAGAAGTGCCCAGATGATAGCTGAGAAGCCATTTGATTCTCAAATCAAAAGGATGAGTTAACTATGGATATACTGACATGTCTGATGTGGTGAAAAGAATGAAAACAACTATTGGCAAAAGTAATGTAACTGCAGGATAGAAATGGAAAGTAAGAAATACATCACACCAGGAGAGAGATGATGGGATGCTTTTTCATCCCTACAAAAACCTGTTTCCTACAGACAGTGAAACAATGGTGAAGGGAGACCTATGAAAACAGCAGAAACAAAAGGACTGCATTAGAGTCCAGAAAAGGATTAATAGAAATGTGTTTTGAATGAATGTTCTGAAGGGAGAAAGAAAAAAGCATCAATAATGTTTTTCTGTACTTTGTTCTGACTGATCATCTAGGTTGAGTTTGGGAAAGTTTTATTGATCAGATGAAGATCTAGATGAAGATCATCTGCTGGCAGCACCACCAGCATCATTTGGAAGGTATCATCTGTCATGAAGAATAAGGTCAACTGCTATCTAAAATTTTTGACTCACATTCAAGTCATGTGGATAACATCATCCCAACATGGCTCGGAGTTCCCCAAGTCCCTTAGCACTCTATCTTTCTGTCTAAGGCTGGCTTACCACATTCTATCAATAAAAAAGCACTTTTGATTTTGCAAAAGCCATTACGAATACAACTTAACTTTCTGCTACCCCCCCTAAAGTGTTGCAGCACAGGTCGTTTAGTTGGTTTCTTTGTAAATTTATTTTTGAACTGGATGAATAATAGCACAAGTTTTTCTGACTGATAAAGAAATAAGCTCCTATACAACATTAGAGTCAAGCTACTCCACATAGCATTAAACTATATGTTGAATTGTGCAACACAGAAATACAGTCACCCACTGTGCAGTCCTTGTGAACATACACAAACTATTAGGTTTGTGCTTGTGCTAATTAAGAGTATGATTCCTTCCTCCTTTACAAAGCTTAATCATCGAAATTTCAGAATTGTTCACAGTAAAATGCAAATGGAAGAATGCATGACTGTTATGTTGCAAAATAATGAAGTTGTGCTTCATTAAAAAGAACTATTCCCTTCTTTAAGTGTAGTGCTGTGACAAATATCCACATGGGTTGGTACTTGTCCTGTAAGTATGATTTTTCCGCCCCATACTGCATTCTTTTCCTACAGATCAACTGATCATTTAGACAGTAAGGAACTAATGTAATGAAATTTTCACTAGTTCTCCCCACTTCTCCCATGCTCCAGTTTGAGAATTGGAAGTGAATATTGTTTGAATTTTAGCATTTGTTACTCCATATGGTACAGAATGTGATAATTCTAAGTTAAAAAAAACAAACAGGGTAATAAGTAATTTTATGTTAATAACAAATACCCCTTGTATATCATTTGAAGAGGGTTAATCTGAACCAATGAGAATCAGTTCAATGGAAAAGCAATAAATGAAAAACTGTAGGCAAGTAGAAGCTCTAACCTTCAGTTTTCAGGCTTTTTTTAAACCTTATAATTAAATCTATATAGCACTGAAAGTGACAGTTAATTCATTACTAGGCATCTTTCTATCAAGACTACGTACAATTACAATATATTCCTCCATTTCAAATGACTGATATCAAGAAATATGATGCTTGATTCATCCCTGGCTAAGTCAAAACTCTGGGGCTACTGCAAGACTGGATTTGGCTAAGAGAATCTCATCAAATGCAGTAACTCTAGCATGCTCACTAGCAGACAGAGAAGAATGGAGCTCCACACCGATTGGAAATAAAATGAATCACAGTTCCCATAAATTTCATGTTTGTCAGCAAACGTATTGAAGAAATTATTCAATCAGAAGTATATGCAGTGACTATTTGTATAAACTATCAGTGCCGTACCTATATTGAAAAAAGATACGTGGAAACACCTACAACAGAAGGTGTAGATCAGAAAATACCCAGTGGTGCTCATAAAACAGTTGTGTTTGTCTTTCCAAACTGAAACCTGAAAACATTTAGCAGACTTACATTATGAAAGATGGTGAAAAACTAATAAAAAACAATGGTAGAACCTGGTGTGAAGACAGATGATGAGATGGAGGAAAGTAACTAAGGAAGTTGTTCCTATTCGTTATAATATTTATATCATAAACCATTTCCCATTACTAAAGCTAATTTTTACTGCAGAAGTTTAAATTTCATTTTATTTATCTTTCCAGAGTGAACATGGGATCATATTCTTCTTTTAATTATATCTGTTTTAATATTATACCCTTTCTCTATCGTCTCAGTTTTATAGGAAGCAAACCTATAATTTTTTCAACCTTTCCTTGTGGATTGTATTTCACTGATCTTCCATCATACTAAGTATTCTCCTCTGGATTTTCAAAACCGTTCTGCATTCTCTTGTTTAATGTCTTGCCCAAAACTTGCAGTACTGTTCCAGCCGGGCCAAGCCTTATGAAGGTTGTTTATAGTAATATATGTTTTGCGGGGCCACAACAGTATTGACTGATATTGTTTGTTATCCACAAGGATTCTGAGTTGCTCCTGCAGATACTCGCCAGCTATACCTCATTTTGTAGCTATACCTGAAGTACTCCATAGTTCTCTATATTGAATCTCATCTGGTGAAGTGCCTCAAATTCATTTAAATAAATTGGAACTACTACAATATGTTTTAACAGTCTGGTTACAATTAATAGTTTCTATAAATTCAGCATCAAGTAAGTCAGAAAAAGCATTAAAATCTTCGAAAAAACATTTTAACATCAAGTAATCTCCTTACACTTTCCTTTATCTTCTGCTATATCTGAACTTTTCTTGTTACTATTGATTACTCACGGTATGAGTAATTTTGCACCTCAGCCTCATTTTATAATCATTTACTTCACTGCACTTTTGCACTCCTCCTTAGCCTTTTTTTTCACCACTTTTCTTTCAAATTCCCCTCTGATTTCAAGATTTAAAAGATAACCAATTGGAACAATAATGATACCTTGTTATGCCTTCATCTACACAGAACTTCACAGTTTTTTTGCCATCCTTTACTCATCCTATTATCTTTCCAAAAGCACTACTAGTTCCCTAAACTTGTGAAGGTGGGCAGTCTTTTCATTGATGCCCATTACCCCTGTTTTCCTTTTCTCACTCCTTCCTCTTCTTCAAACAGTGCATGCTACCACCTCTCAATCACTTTCACACCAATTATTTCCTGACTTCCTTAGCCCCATTCTTCCTTAGACATAATGAAATCTGAACTGATGGCTGCCTTAACTTTTCAAGCATGAAGGAATAACATTGTCAATCACAGGAAATTGTGAAGCCTTGTCTCTGTCCTAACATTACTTTTTCAATTGCCAGGGAAATTAAAATCCTCCATTATTCCAATTTCTCGTCACTGGGGCTTTTCTGTCAAAAACGCATTTTCAAAAAAAAGTCTTCCTCAGTTTATGCCTTTTGTGTATTTCCACATGACTATTCCAAAAATTTGAACCTCACCTCTCTTTAGCTTCAGAGCAAGTACATATGGTTTGGATGTGCAATGCTACATTGTTCTCTCTCCATCCCTACCTGTCCTTCATGAAAAATTACCTCCTACCTCAGCCAGTAGCCTTGTGTTTTATCTTGCCATGTCTTACAACTTTCAGTTAAACTTCTGAATAGCAATGAAAGTTTGTTGAAAAAGAAATTAAAGGATGCATGAAACAACTCATTTGAGTTATCAGTCAAATTCAGTACCCATTACACTTCCAAGAAAAGTCGTTGATTGCTTTGTGTACTTTACTGATTTACATGTAAAAATAACGAATGTTTAGAAGCTTGGAATTAGAATTAAATATCTTGATATGAGGAAGTAAAATACTACTTTTAATTTGAATATTTCTTTCTGGTCTGAATTCTGGTTTTATAGAACAATTAATTTCTTTTGTATTTTTCCTCCCATCATAATAGATTAGATTTCAAAACCCTGAAGCGTCCCACAAAAAGGGAAACATGGTTTCTAGTGATATTTATACCCCCAGACCTACTGCTGCTGCTGCTAAGAAAAGCAGACACAAACTCCTAGAGCATTGCTCTTACTACAATCACGTACAAATTCAGTTTCAAGTATTGCTCTTGTGCTTCTCCCATAGACATATGCCCTGGGCAGTGCACAGCATTTTCTCTGAACAGGAAGAAAAAGAGAAAGTAAGAATGAAAAATGTCAGGAGGAACAGGCAGAGATACTTGATGTCAGCTGCCAAAACCAAAGAAATGTAAGAGAATAAAAGTCATACAGCCATAGAATCAGGTTGGTTGGAAAAGACCTTTAAGATCATCAAGTACAACCATCATCACAGGACTGCCAAAACAAACACTAAACTTTATCACTGAGGGCCTCATCTACACGGTTTTTGAATACTTCCAGGGATGGTGATTCTACCACTCCCCGGGGCAGCCTGTTCCAATGCCTGATCACCCTCTCTGTGAAGAAATTTTTCCTAATATCCAATCTAAGCCTCCCCTGGTGCAGCTTGAGGCTGTTTCCTCTTGTCCTGTCACTGGTCAGTTGAGAGGAGACCAACCCCCACCTCACTACAACCTCCTTTCAGGTAGTTGTAGAGAGCGATAAGGTCCCTCTGAGCCTTCTCTTCTCCTGACTAAATAACCCTAGTTCCCTCAGCAGCTCATTATAAGACTTATTCTCCAGACCCTTCACCAGCTTTGTTGCCCTTTTGCTGGACCCTTTTCAGCACCTGAATTCAGAATTAACCCAGAATTCAGGTAGAATTACTACCTAAACAAAATGCAAGGAATGATTTAGTATTTGTAGATTAATAAAAGTGAAGATGATAAACATAAATCTAAATGGGTGAAGGTGATTAGAAATACATTTCTTTTTAATTCCTTCTCAAATCATGACTACTTTTGACAGCTCTGCAAGTTTGAAACATAAAATGCCTGAAATGAGAAAAGTAGATACACTTACAAATACGTACTTTTAAAACAGTAAGGTCTTTACGAATTTGGCTTCAAAGAGGACATATAAGGGTAGTATATTGCCTGCAAAGGCCCACCTTATCCTAAAAGACTTGCCATGTAATGTTTCAGCCTTACAATGCCATACAATGAATCCAATTCCCAAGTCACTAATTTTTTTCTAAAGATGACTGAGTCCTTTTGTACCTCCAATGGTATCCCAACTGAACAGGTAACTCAGCACAGAGACTTGGTTTATTGGAGACTAGCAAATACAGGATCTTGACAGTACAGCTGTAATAAGTTCATTTGCTGTAATAAGCTTACCAGCCATACAGTTTTAAGTTAGCTCATTACAAGCTTGGTGGTAAACAAGCAAAATAAAAAAAAAACAAAACCAAACAACTAACCCAAATGTTTATTGGATTGTCAATACAGAGACAGTAAAGTGGATTTAATTCAAGTAAGACAATTATAAAATCTCTTACTGAAATAATACCATGCTATATAGTCATAGCATTTTAAGTCCAAGGTTCAGATCCTCATTGGTTTGACAAGAGGTGGGAGACAGGGCAGACTGAGAGAAGGTGTTCAAGATCAATAGACCTCAGCAGTCAAACCTGTACCAGGACCTTAAATGGCTCTCTGAAGTGAGGAAGGCCTAAAGAACCTGTATACAACCCAATGTTCTTCATACAAGGAACATCAATGGAAATAATTGTCACTGTATTCCCTTCCTACTACTGCCCCCTTCAAGGCCAGTTAGCCCTGTACCTCTCTTTTCTTTCAATGGGATCATTAGGTGACACAGACTACAGGGTAAAGAGAAAAGTGTAAGATCCTTAATCTGTCTGGGGGAAAAAGAGAACTAGCTAAGTATTTGGTCCATTTACAGAATGGACTACATCTGCCTTGCTATTCATTTGGGATTACATCAAAAAGCTGATTTGACTGTTGGGAATGAAAAGTTCATTCCATTCTGCAAACTACGGCTCTAATCAACATCCAGTTAGGGTATAACATATTTTCCATCAAGTACACATGTAGTTCTCACTGATACCAACTGGAAATATGTACATAGAAAATATGATCAGTCTGTCATGCTAGCATGAGGATATGCACACTATTAGATAAGAAGCAGGCCTAAGAAATCTCCATTTTCCTACAGATACATCCATGTGGATGCTTAACACAGTAGCTTTAAGCACACGAAGACCAACACTTTTCTGTTAAAAAAAAAGGATAATCAAAACATTTCCTCCTCTTTTTGCCTGAAAAGAGTTCTCCAAAGTTTCATGAATTTTAAAAATTTCTGTATTTGGCTGTTTGAATTTAACTATGGCACTGATTTTTTTTTTTTTGCTAAGAAGTTGTACTTTAGATACACATTTTGCTACCACAGCTTCTCTACCCAGTCTCTGGTCAAAGAAGGGAAAAAAAAAAAAAAAAGTAAATAATAGTTCCCCAAATAAGACCAGACTTGACATCCTTTGTAACGTGTTTGTGTAAGCACGCACATGTTTGCGGATGACTGCTGAAGGTTTTTATTTGTGATGTTGCATATTCAGGCTTTCATGAAGTAAGTTTTAGTATCTGAACAATAACAGCATTAATAAATTCACAAACATTCCCTCTCTGTAAGTGGTTAGGGAAATATGCACTGTATTGTCTTTATGTGAATATAAACACTGAGTCTCCGGGCATCTCGCTAATATTTTGTAGTAGGTCATTACTGCAGTTGACAAATCAGGAGTTACTTAAATGTACCAAGGACTAGAAAGAATTTATAAAGCCTTTATAAGCAGAGATTTCACTTACTTTCCCTAACCCTATTTAATTACAGAGCCTTTCTAATGCCACAGTATACAATTTATAGTTACTAGTAAAAGTAGCCTATCCAAAATTATTAGCTAGGTAAAAAAAAAGGAATGAGAAATTAACAAAGGAATTGGTTATTAAATTAGAGGCCATGCATTCATAATATAAAAACAAAACAGTGATCAGTTTTTAACTTAGATGATTTTAACAAATCATTATTAGAACCAGAAATATATAAAATAGTGCCATTTATCCTGAACAATCATCGATTTATGAATTATTATATACGATAAAACATTCCAAGGTTTCCATTGCTTTTTAAATATGAGTCAGCACTGATTCCCATTAGGGCATCATGGTACTAAGGTAAAATAAATAATCATAGTAGCAGGGCAGAACACCATTTGCTGCAGAGAGGAAGTACTACAAATCTACACTATCCTGGATCCTGGCCAAAACACTAACACAATTCTGTACTGAAGAAAACCTTTGTATCATGTAAATACATATATACATGTAAATACAAGCTAAGCTTGCAACTAGCTTAGGTGCTCTTTCCTCTCCTCATATCTGAGTGCAGGCTTTCATAGCAGTGAAGAGTGAGATTCTGGCAGATATGGATGCATGTATTTGAGGTTTGTTTTGAGATATTCTCTGCTTCCTAAATGACATAGTAGGGTCAACATGAAGTTAAAAATAGTCTCCCAGCTGCTGTGAGATACTCTGGAAGCTTTATTTTGACCTTTGGTATTCAACATATTCCAATTCAACTGAAACAGGCAAGCAATGACACCAGAGTTTGCATATTGTACCATTCAAAAAGCAAAAATGTTAAGTGTATGTTTAGTTTGGTGTGTCAAACATATGAAACAAAAGACGGTGATGAGCGAATGTACCAAGCTACATTATCTCTTTTGACTTTCTTACCTCATTTACATAGACCCAGTGACTATCCTTTGATGCAAGGTTGGTTTCCACAGCCTACAAAAATAAAAAGAAATATAATAATCAAAATAAAGAAAATATGTGAAACATATTCCAGAAAGAACTTACATAAAAAGGTACTATAAAGCTCATTTTGATTGCTTTGATTGCTATTGGCATTGTTTCAGTGGAGTTCTTTTCGCCTCTTCCACTGCTGCTTCATGGAAGTATCCCATTGGCGCTAGTCACGTTTCTCTGATTTCAGTACCTAAACCAAAGTGCCCTGTACCATGAAGATATTCCCTAGATTTACCACAAAAGCATATTAGAGTAGGGTGGTACATCAACATGATAAGGAATCCTATGATGAACAATTGCACACAGAACATACAGTTCATGAGATTTAATTTCCGCCTGATCTATCTAATGCATCCTAATAGGCTGGCTTGCTTTTCAATATGCCTCCCAAAATATACTGCCTCAGCCTCATTACAACTCTAATAGTTTAATTGTTAGCTAACCTATTTAATTCAAAACACTACTCTGAGACGCTCAAGTGAAGTTCATAGGAGTCATCCTCTCTTCATGTTTGTATAAGACCCAAGACAAAATTATGATTTGCAAGGATGCTTTTTCTGCCTTCCTGGTGTGGACTCAAATAATCACTATTATAAAGAAACAGCCCATCTCATCAGGCAGTATATTTATCCATACATATATGACCGTTACATTTCACTAAGATGCTAAAATTGGGAAAGACTGCTAGTATAAGCACCACTACTAGTACTGAGGACCTCAGTGAAAAGATTTGGCAATATATATAGAAGTTTCTAAGCCCTTTGTTTGACATAGATAAGTTCACTTCAAGATGCTTTATGGTATAATAAAGCAATATGAAGCATCAAGAGGTGTACACTAGAGTTATAATGACATTGCTAATGTCCTGCTTAACACACAGTTAAACAACTACTGTGGATTCATCTCACCTAATAAATCAGGACAGTCCCAGCGCACACACGTATTTCAGGAGGCAGTTCACTACACAAAGTTCTGAATGTCCCTGCCTTCAACTACTTCTTTCTTCTGTGCCAATATGCCTTATATATTGAACAGATATTCTTATCCCTGTGTCATAAATGGCCCTATGAATCACTGAAATTAACCCAGTTAAAACAAACAAACAGAGATTAACAAAATACTTCCAGTTACTTTTTTTAACCCAGGTAAGTTCCAGACCCTGTTCATTGTGTGTGGCCTCAAAACAATTACACGGGTACAGAGAGGCTCTGTAAATTGCAGTACTGGATTGGGCAGGAACATCATCAATCACCTTCCTCTCCAGAACACATTTGCATAATAAGCCTCTCAGATACTTAGCGTCAGATGGGATGAATCACCTTCTCTCATGACACTGACTACAGATGACTGGCTTAGAATAAACGCCCACGATTTACAAAGCTGCAGTGAAAAAAGTTACCCACCCTTAACACAGGCAAACGGAGTACTGTTACCGGGTCCTAGCAAAAACAAAACAAAACAAAACAAACAAATAAAAAATAAAAACCAAACCAAACCAAACCAAAACCTGCCCAAATAGCCAACACCAACATTTTAAAAAAATTACTCTTAGTTTATACTGTGTTAAAAAAACTGAGTATACATTACTTGTTTAAGCAATTGTATTTTAAAACTCTAATCAGTTGCGTGGCCTACAAAAACCTAAGAGAAAATTGTGGGGAACACACAAACCTCAATCTGTTTCTCATGTCTACAAGCTGTACTGTAAAGAGACAAAAATCCCAAAAGAGAAACCACAAAGAAGTCGAAAGAGAAAAATCAACACAGACAGGGCACAGGATTTATCATCATCATCGTAAACAGCATTTTGGGAAATTAACTATTGCTGGTGTCAAAAGAGATGAACAACACATCTGACAAGATAATCCTCTCACGCATGGCATGAAAAATTTTCTCCCTTGGTAATTGTCTCCCTTGTGTTTCTTTTAAGCTGTCAGTGACCACCTAACTGAGGAATTGCGACTATTAGAAAAGCTAGCAGTAATGAAAGTAAGGGTAAAAACTTGTACGTTTTCTCACTATTTACCCCTTTATCATATTCAAACAAAGCCAAAGTAGCCAGGTGCTGTAACATACAGAGGAAAAGCAAAGTGCTGCCAACATTAACAAAGCAGAACTAAATAATGCTCAGGTGCAGAGTTATTGCACTGGCCACATTTTGTGATTTATCTGCAACAGTGAGCAATTTGTATGAATAAATGCTAAGTCTGGGGAGCCACAAGAGCCAGGAAGTTTAAAATGAATTACTGTGACTCATTTTTCTGGGTTCACATATCTGGGCCAAAGTTTTTAAAATGAGGTGCCTAAATTTAGGTTGCTAAGACTTTATCTTTAGTCATCAGAGTGCTAGACTATTCAGCACCTCCTACATAAGCCAATGGCTCTGCATTGTAAAAGCCTGAAATGTATTTAGAAACATAACTGTAGACAGGCAAGTTTAAGTATCTATAAATATCTTCTGTTTAGAACGTCTAGAATATCTTCAGTTCATGCAACACATAGCATGAAGTATTATTACAAACCAAGACATGCTGAGCAGAAGCAAAAACTTGTATTTTGTGGTTTAGACTTTGCACCACATTTACAGACTGCTGTCCTAAAGAAACCTAAAATGAAATATTGAAAGACACATCTCAGAGGTTTCAACCTTCTTATAGCACTGGTGTACTGGAGGTGTATTGCTGGAGGCCTATCGAAGTTAAGTAAAGTAGTGTGAAAAGCAAGAAAGTTTATTCAGAATTCTCAGAATAAGAAAGAATAATATGCTTGTAACTTATGGGGTTTCTTTTTCTTTGAGGAGGAGAAGGTATAAGCACTTGGGAGATTATGGTCACCCATTTTTAATTACTTTTTAATTATTCAAGCTGTTCAAGATCTTACCATTTCTTTAAGCTTGTGTCTCCATCCATTTAAAAAGAAAAAAATTGTCAATGAAAAATCCTAAAGGATCAATTACAGCTTGTTTCATAAATGCACCCTATATTAAAGAAAGCAGTCTAGGAATTTGTGTGATCACTCCGGCTTAGAGAAAGCTCTGCCATCTATTGAAGAAGGATTTGTGTGATAAAAGATGTTATTGGGGGTCTTGTAGAAAAATTATTAATACAGGTGCAAAATATCCTAGTTCTTTTTATACTCTGTATGTACATACCATTTAGTTGATACTTGGAACTAATGCTTCAACATTTCTACCAAATAGAAAATCTGCTTTTAAGATAAACAATGCACTGGAAGTTAAAGACCATCTCTATTTTCTTTGACTAGCAAATAGCTTCTACAGATTTGTAAAAAAAAAAGGAGGGTTTTTTGAGACTGCTTGACCTTCTTCTCCAATTACATTTCAACAGCCAAATGTTAAAATGCAGAACCCAAAAAAGAGAATTATAATTCACTCAGTGGACCACTATTAATGACATATACACGGTATTTTCAGAATTGGGCCAGGCTGGTAAGATGGAAAGGGGATCAGCAAATGTAGAAAACTTCATAATTTCTCAGCATAAAGCATTTGCAATAGAAATGACACTGAAATCAAAATATGAGCATTAAGATTTCAGATCTCATACCAACAATAATAAAAGAAAACAGTAAGATGCTTCATGAAAAATGATCAAAGATGTTTTCATGTATATGGCTTTGTTTACTTTTAAATGTGTAAGTTAAAATAACTTACTGCCAATAATCTGTGACAACCTTACTTTATTGGAATACAGTGGAGAACAAATATTTACATTGCCTTTATGAATAAGTAACTTGGTTCATTATTTTATTAAATGGCAGTTTCAGGTTTAAAAGAAGAAGTTAGGAAAGTAAGCAAAAAATACTGCTACGTACAGAAATGAAGCAATTCTGCAGGGGAAAAAAAAACAACCTACACAATCCTTTCCTGACCTTCTCAAAAAATCTGAAACTGAAAACATTTCCAAGTGTATAATGGCTGGCTAGTAACAGGGAAGGCTTTTTTCCACAATACCTGGTCGCTTTGCTAGGGTCAGCACCTCAATATAAACAGCAAAAAAGCAGGCTGTGTAGACAGGAACGTAGGGATGAGTGGCTGGACATAGAGAGAAGCTGGTGTGTGTTCAGACACAGGCAGACTGTGTTCAGCGACAGCAGAATGTGCTGAAGAGTTTAGGCTCATACACATCTGTGTCATAGTTACAAACCTGTTGTCTCCTTTGTACTCAGGGGACAGGCAGTAGGAATGTCTGGAAGCCCCATAACCAACCCCAGGATCCTAGAAGGAAATGTGTTGCAGATGGCAAACACAGATGGTCCTGTTGTGTCTACATTTTTGGAAACAAGTGCTGCCACCCTGAAATCATAAAAGAACCACCAGTGTGTTTTGCTAGGAGGGATATCAAAGTATTAAAGGGTATTACTTGCACGTCCTCTACCTTAATGGTGAGGATAAAGAGCACCACAGCTTTTCAGAAGAAGACAAGAAAAAAAAAAAAAAAAGATAGGGTAGACTGGGAAGTTCACAGTTAGAAAATAACTTGGAAAGAGCATCCTAAGAGATACTGAAAGAACACAAAACCAAAGCTGTTACCAACCGATGACTAAGTACAGCTGGCAGCAGAGAACAGATACACCTGCAGCATGGTGAATGTTCTGTGGAGGCGACAGCAGATACAGCAGATCATCTCAAGACCACAGCTCCAGGAACCAGGCCCCATTTACAAAAAGCTTCTCCTATGCAGCTCTATTCCAGCTTGCAACCCACTGCAGACCCCTGTAACCAGACAGACTGCCAACAGCCAGCCCACAGGATGCTTACAAGAGAAAACCAGGCACAGAGCGAGCTAAGCAGTGAGTGTCTGAAGAGAAAGCCTTCAGGAAACCTAAGTTCCTTTTAGAGACCACAGCTGCGGGGGATGAGGATGGAAATACTCAAGGTCAGCTTTACTACTATGAAATATGTAAACAGTAAGATATGCCTGCATAACAAGCAAATATCACAAATCTCTGGTTCTTCCAAGGTAATTTGTCACCTTTCCCTTCATGTTTCTAAAGCAACCAGCATGACATTGACCGATAAATCTTTTTTTTATCTTTTTCCTCTGGATTTGTTTGGTTTTAAATTATTCATATTGAAGGTATAAGTAAAGGGCTCGGAGAAGTAAATCTTGTCTCTTTGCAAATCTTTCATAAAGGATCAGTCTCAATCCTTACAATTAATTACCTGCTCACTTTACATTTGCCAACAGACAGGTTTCAAAAGAAAACTGTTTCCAGCTCATATTGTCACAAGCAAGGTTATAGCCAGTGACTGGCTTCCAAAAGTAGCTTTTTTCCCACTTCACAACCTTGGCAAAATTATTTAACTACTGTCTTCATAAAAAGTAAGAAAAAATCTTCAGAACCAATTTGAAATCTATTACAGTAAAACAGCAATAGGAAAAAAAGTCACTATCTTCTTCATACCCTTTTGGAAGACTGAGCCAAACCTAGCTCTAGCTGCTGGGTTTCACTGCAGGAGTTGGACCTATAATTATAAAAATGGCTTTGTTATTGATTTAAATGTCCAGGAAAAAACCCTAGGAATCAGGAACCTGGTTTAGATCCCAAAGAAGAGATATAGACCAAGTTTTCAATGCTATACATCTGACAGCAATTAATTATACACTATCAAAGTGCACCTGTTTATCTTAGAAGCTTTGTGTATGTCTCAGATACAAATAACTTAAGATAGGAGATATGAAAAAGTCAATTCTGGTAGAGTAGATGGGTTCAGTCTATATCATCAAGATACCTAATTTATATTAAGAAACTTCTTTAATTAAAATAGTGTAGTTCTTGTCCAGGAGTGACTTGCATAGTTAACAATTTCACGGAAAAATAATTTCTCCAGAGCAGTCACTGAGATTCTTACACTTTATTAGAGCCTTCCTTTCCTTTGCATTTGAAACAAATACCCTCTGGTATCTCCAGAGAAGCATAACCCCCATAATATTTAATAGATTAAAAATAAATAAGCATTACTAGCCACAATAAAGTATTTATAAAAATAATTTAAATCTTCTTGTCATACTTATGGTTTATTAAAAAATACTCAAACATGTTATTGTTTCTAAAGCTTAATTGGTAATGGTACCATTGGATCAAAATGAGATTTTCCAGGTGACAGTACAACATCCCAACTCTAGATGAAATTTATAAAGCTAAGACATTTTGGACTAAGAATCTTGAAGAAAAAAAAAGTTGCAGTAAACTGAATCAGAACTGTAAGTTTACTTATTTAATACAGGTTAATTAAAATGTCTAAATGTCATTTCAAAGTGAAATATGAAATTCTTCCTTCTTTAAATGGTAAAATGGGAATTTAAAGAGGTTACATGACGTACTATTTCAGATCAGAAAATCAACTGCACCTGACCCTTCACCATTCTCCATGAAAAATTTGTACTTTTAACAAAAATGTTTTGCCATGAATTCTATGGTTTTCCTTTTTTTCAGAACATATTCCTAGAAATATGCACATACACACATTAAAAAAAAGCACTTAAGAAGCTCACTGATTCCCTGTCTTTCAGTGATCACTGTCTCATGTCAATCTTACAGCTAATTTCCCTACCTTTCAACAGAAGCTGTCAATTCCAAATCTCAGTGCATATTAGCTTCATTAAAATCGTTAATGAACCACAAGCATAACATGCTTTTAAAATCCACATTTCTTGATAATTCACTGTATTACTTCATTTTTTATCTACACTCTATAAACATTTTACTAAAAAACCTCACTCAGTTGGGACATATTTTCATGTTGTCATGCACTGTTACATTAAAACATGAAGCCCGATACTTCCTTGTTACTCTTCTGCAGAACTACGTTGCTAAGAAAAGCTGTTCTTCCCTCAATGGTACGGATAAAGCACAAGTAAATATTGAAAGGCTATCACAAGATTAGATTGTATTTTAATCATTCTGGGCTCCTCCAGTAGTATAAGCCTATAAATCTGGCATATTCAGCTTGAAACTCCCACAAAAGCTAGGCCAAATCAGTCACATAGATTTCTATGTTCTCCTACTGAGATGTCTAGCCATTAGCCTGGGCTATCTATCCAGTGTTCCTGTTCCCCGTAAACTGTAACATTTCATTTATGGTGTCTGTCCAAATGATATGAGAGGGTCTTTCCTTGATCTCTCAGTTCCTCCATAAGTTGAATAACCTAATAAGAGAAAAAAGAGAGGTGGGGATAGAAAGGCATGGGGGGTGGGAGGGGGAGAAGAGAGTGGGAAGGCAAGAGAAAAAAAAAACAAACAAAATCCTAGAGTAAATTTGCAAATACCGTCCACAACTGAATTCTGTTTTCAGTTGCTAATAAGACATTTCATGCAAACAGGAGTACGTATGACCCAAAACTTCACCAGATTTTAGCACACACCCCTCCAGCTGATGAATGTTAATTAAAAGATATACCTAACATTTTGCACAATATAATTTGATAATAACCCAAACCGATAAGACTAATAATACATTTTAAATTTTGTACTGCACTCGTTGCCTGTGACTTAGGCCATAGATGATCAGGCAAAAACTACACTGAAGAAAACTTACGTAAAAGTTTAATGCTAATCAAGAGGAATGTTTGAGATGAAGAAAATCATAAAGAGTAGAAGTGGAACCATACACTGCAACTTCTTCTGGCTTGCATGGCTGTAATGTTCTTGAGTAACTACTGTAATATATGACATTGCCTATTGTTTTAACCTTAATCACTCTGACATAATGCCTTGGGATTTCTTTTAATCTTATTCTCATTTTATAGGTAATGCTTATTATATTCAATCTCTATTGCTGTTCCATTTAATGCATATTCCACTGAACGATGAATGAACGATGCATGAAAGTACTGTATATGGAACTCTTCCAAATGCATTCAGTACAAATTTACTTTTCAAAGCTCAAACGTCACATACTATTTATAAACATGGTAACTGTTCACCATTTAACTAGGTGGCACAGTGGTGACACTGGATAATTGCACACTTGTCAAAAAGCAACATTTCTGTAATGACATGAATTTAATGTTAACTAAAGAACATAAACTCTCAGAAATCTTGTACTTAAAATTTTACCAGACACACACTGAGTTGACTTTGAAGACCCAATTAAATTTTTGAAATTAATAACTAAATTTTGTTCACTTAGACACTGATTTTTTGAAGATAACAGGTTTGTACATCTATATCATAATAAGAAAGCAGGTTTTTAGAGGCAATTTTTTAATGCTTTAGGAACTGTACTTCTGAAAGAGCCAAACTCCAGAAAACAAACTAAAACTTAATCAGAACTGGCCAGCAGTTGGAGCTTGGGGTTGGTTTTTTTTTGTTTTTTTTTTATTTGGTTTGTTTTGGTTCTTATCCTGCCTCCCATTAAGAGAAGAAATTGTCACTGAAACAATTTCGCAGTTTAAGCTGTCTGTTTGTTTGGAATGCCTACATCGGGTTGACGAGACATAGGTGTGATGGTTGAAAATACCTTCTCAGGCATAGAACCTGGGTAAATAAACCTATTTTCAGCATGGATGATTGCTCTTTATTCTCATAATGAGCAGCTGTTCCACTGCCAGAGTATAACTTATATCAGTATGTACCACCAGCTTTCTCAGCAAAACAATAGCTTCAGCTCCAACTTTAGCTTGCACTGGAAGCTGAATATAAATTTATAGAGTTTGCATAGATTTTCGTCTTTTTGTAAGTATAAACAGCCATTGGTAACTATATTATTAAAGAAAGGTGCAAAATTCTTAGCTTTCTAACATGCACACACCACTGAACACTGAAAACACAACTTATACATTCTTGATTTCCTCTTTTAAAAGAGGTATGTTTTGTGTTGATAGCATGATAGTTGACAGTCCCAAAATCATGTACCACATAAACTTTTTGCTGAAAGAACCAGCTATAGGATGAAGAAACTTCTTTGATTTTCTTGAACTTATGGTTTTAATACTGATTCATTGCCTCTGGCACAAAGTTCCTAATCACTTCAAGGCTGTTATTTTGCATAGGTTATGGGTTTTTAAACTCTATGAACTTGGACAGCTATATCCACATCAAAGTTTACCCTGTCCATTATCCATCTCCTGTCCACATATATTTCTCTTAAATTTCTTAAAAATTCTGGTTTTAAACAAAAGACGACAGCACTGGTGTTGCCTCAGCCTCAAACAATCACTTTCAAACCAGTCTTTTTCTGACTACAGCACTCATATTTTAAACTGCAAAATAAATACATAAATAAAGCAAAATCCTTACAGGTCTGAGCACCTTCTTGTCAGTCAGTGCATTTTATATGGACAAGCAGTGTCATGGGCTGTGTGAGCTCTAAACAACATCTTAAAGTTCACCTTAACCATCTCAAACCAAAAGACTCTTCCAGATCAGATTTGCCAAAAGGCTTTCCAAAGAGTATTTGCTTTTGTTTATACTGTATGAGGATACTTGGCTTCTGTGTACTTGCCAAGTGATAACATTTTCATGCTGCTTTAGTAGGAGAGAAACCTCTGGGGAGCAGTAACAGCGGTAATGGAAGGGCTAACTCACACTCTGTACGTCTACAGTCTTAATGACTTTATGCAAAGCCCTACAGGCTAAAGAAAGGGAAGCAAAGGCAGACATCACCTAGAGCAGTGTACATATACTTCAGACACTAGTGGGAATTGAAGACAAATAAGTCTACTTTTTGTTCACAGATTTTTCTTCCAAGTAGCTTTTCAAATATTCACCATTTGGGTCAAAACCTGTATGTTTTGCACCCACGCTTTCTCAAAGCTTGCAGAGATGTGTTGGAGCACCCATACTTATTAGTAGCAGTCTTTAACAGCTTTACCTTTACTAGCAAGAATGATATTAAAAAATATATTACATTAATCATCAGATTTTACTAGAAAACATACTTCATTTTCCTAAATGCTTGCATAAAGTTATTCAGGAGAGTATGGCAAAGTTATTCATTTTAAAATACTGATTTCATCCTTTGAAACAATTTCCACTTTTTCTAATTAACACAAGCTCACGAAGTGTTTGCAAAGTTGTAGACAAATGGGTTTATGAGAATGAACCTTTCTACACTGTCTGGAGCAAGAGCTTATCTTCTGATTCCAGGGAAACCAGCATTCATTACAGATTATGCCTTGATTCTGTTCTTGAAACCAAATAATTTTTAGCATTTTAACTAGTGTAATGTTTTTCCCATTGTTTCTGAGGTAGAATTTAGACAAAACACTGATTTGTGTTAGAATTCCCATGTACCTGAGCTTCTGTACAATTCCAGAGGAAAAAAGAAGTGAAATATGTTTTTAATCTTAAAATCTGAGCAGGTTTGACTTGCAATATGTTATTCTTAGCACTGATTTCTATCGGGTTTTTTTAGATGAGATTTTACCTAGGGAAAATTTTTAAAAGACACTGTCTTGGAAAGCCAAAATGCAGTTTGTGAGAGTTAAATGTAATAGAGGAGGGAAAATATATTACATTAGAATAGACAATTTTTACATCAGGGTTACATCCATTATTACAGGAGACTTAAAAGAACGTGATAATGTTACTAGCTGAAAAAAAATAAAGACACATCCTTAAGTGGTGACCTGATGGGAACATTATGTTATCACCTGATAGAAAACATGGAAGAGAAGAACTAAGGACTAGAGAAGCATCTGGGCACATGGGAGAAATTAAAAAAATTTTAAGACAACACACACGAAAAAAGAGAAAATATTAATTTGACATAATAGGAGCTGTAAATACCTCCAAATGGAAAGACCTGAAGCATGTAAGCAGAAAGACAAGACAGAGGAGTGATCACAGATGGCAAGAAAAAGAATGCATAACAGGGCAAGATAGCTGCACAGAGAAACAGAAACGCTGACTATAGCAAACAGGCAAGCAAAAAAAGAGACCAGATGAACTACACAAGCACAAACACTATAAAATCCAAGGGCTGAGACTTATGGCTGATGAGGACAACATGCAGAAAATTAAAAAACATAAACAAATGAGTGGGGAAAGGGGACAGATGAAAGAAAAATAAAACTGGGAAGATTGGAGGTTCACACAATCCCAATAACTGTTGAACTGCATCAGGGACAGTTTGACTGGCCTGTCATCTGAAAGCACAGAAGGAAGAGGTCAGCAAGCCTGGACAATAAACATGGCCTTGAGGCAAAAAAGAAATAAGACCAAAAAAAAAAATTATCTTTCTTCACTTAGGCCAGGTGTCATTGAAAAGTTACTGCTGGATAAAGTATTATTTATTCATAGGTGAGAGATGCACAGTACAAATTAAAGCAGGATGCAGCTAATGAAGAGGAATAGGCAGAAAAAAACTTGTGGTAAAAAAAAACAGTCAGTAAATGTAACCACTGGAAAGTATTCTCATTAAAATGAACCTTTCTTAGGTGAGTTTTTCAGGTAAGACTTTCAATGCTGGACTTGAGTGACTATGTCTGAAACTACTAGAAGCAAATTAAATGTTAAAGAGTATATAAGTATATAGTGTATCTATATAAAACCTACTTTTAATTTTTAAGACTATAATAAATTGTTAATGAGGATATACTAACAGCCATATCTAAACAGAGAGGGCAATGCAAAACGAAAAAACAGCAATATGAAGAATACAAATATGATGACATTATAGTCAGAAATAGAATTATATTTATAGCAAGATAACAGAAAACAAATAAATAAATAGGACTTTATGGTAAAACAGACTGAATCTGTGTAATGTGGGGGAAGTATAATAAAGGAAAGAAAGATTTCCCGGAATAGTGGCCCTACAGTCAAAGCTGAGTATAGAAGAATAACATTTACCAATTAAAAAGTGCTACAGAGGTGGTGTGCATTTAACAAATTTTAAAATCTTAAAGCCAGAGGGAGAAAAAAAATATGATCTTGTTGGATAGTGCAATCATGAGTTAAAAGAAGTTAAGGGCAGACAAGGTTCTCAGCTTCACAATAGAGGACCTTAAAGAAATTCCAAATTTCTTCTGCTGTCCTTAGATTTTGAGCCTTCAGTTATCCCATTTTCTCAGTAGTTACTGCTTTTGACCTGAAAGCTTTACTTGATTATTTAATATTATCTGTAATGATCCTGACAAATATTATTAAAGGAATTAACTATGATAGAAAACTAGAAAGTATGATAAATACAGAAGTATTTAGAGAGCATTTAAAAAGATGATAGCTTCTGAAAACAGAAACATAATTATGGTGAAATTCATTACTATTGAAAATAAGGTCACGCACTCAGAGAACAAAAAAGATAAATTTACTGTTATTTGAAACTTCAGTTTGAAAAACACCACAGGCTTATTAGAGGTTTATTATCTGTCATCTAGCAATTTGTGCACCCATGAACAATTAGGGTCTAAGATATATCCCTGAAATGTCAAGAGAATAAGAACGTTTGAATACCAACAGAAAGAGACTACTGTGGTCACTAACTGGTTGAAGTAGAGTTTAAGTTCGGGTAGTTTAGAAGCAGAATCATAAGACAGTATGCCTGCTATATTTCATAAGACAGTATGCCTGCTGTATTTCATAAGACAGTATGCCTGCTGTATTTCAAGTACTATTTTAAGTACCTCAGGAGCATAAAAACCAAAGCATCCCACCTGTTAAACTCACATGGCCACGCTAGCACAAAGACACATGGACACAAGTAGCATCACAAATATATTCTGTCTGAGAATACATAGATTTCTAAACATTATGGTGAGATTCTGAATTCATCTCACAACAGTGATGTCAAGCCAAAATAAACACAATTCAATTTCAAGGGAGTGCATAATCAATCTATGAAAAAAATTATGGAACATATACTTATGTCTTTTGGTGCCCTCCCTTCTCAGGGGACAGGATCAAGTAAACCAGGAGTTTGTGTCTCATCTTTTACCCCTGAGACAGCACAGAAACACAGCAGCAGCCTCCTAGGTTTTACGAAAAAGACACAAAAAATTTGCACTTTATACATTATACATAATGTACCATTACAGCATACCTGAAATAGTTAATATTGAGTCCCTATTTCTATTAGTAATTCAGGCATTCAAGGTTTAATATCTCAGATGTTCCAAATTACGTCTCCAGGAACTTGGCAAGCAACTTGTCAGCTTCAATGCAAATTGTTTTTCCAAGCCCAAATTGTTTTAAAAGATTAAGGTGTTCTAATTTTTTAAAGCAATAAATACAAAAGCAGTAATCCTTTACCATTGTGATAGGGTTGTCTACCATAATCTTTATTATTTACTAAAGCTTGACTGTAAAAGAAAAGTAACTAATTTTTCAAAGCCTATTTAAGTAGCTGAATTGCTATGTTCCGAATTTAGGGCTAAGAAAAGAAGACTGATTACTTCAGCTCTGAAGAGCTCAGATTAGAAAAAAAACCACCAACCAAACAACCCCAGCCCACCTCACCCCTCCCAAAGGTGGTATTCCATGGAAACCATATGAATCAAGAATTAATAATGTAATATGGGATTAATAACTCCATTTGAGTTATGGAAGACAAGACTGCATCCTCAGGAGTCTTCTGTCTCTCAAATACTGCTTCAAATCCTAAAAATTGCATAGATTCAGATTATACTAAAAGTCAGTCCATATGATTTAGTAAAGTAACTCTTAACATGCCCTTGCAAAAGACTATTACAAACAAATACACACCAAACATAAACAAAGAAATCTTAGGCTTTAGTTTCCTCACAAAAGTAGGTATACGACAGAGTTCTGGGGAGGGGGAAAATCCACATACCACCTACTATGTATGGTGTTCAAATCAGGCTGGTTTACAATAGAATGGAGAAGAAAAAACACAATAATAATAACACAGTACTTTTAGACCTTTTTTGCAGTTGTAAACCAAGTCAAGTGCATGATAAACATCACACAACACATGACAGATTAAGGAGCTCAAGTCACTTGTCTTTGTTCAAGGCCTTCAACAGTAATCCTTGCTTTAAAAGCCTGGATCCTTTCTTGCCCTCAGTAGCACCAGAAGGGTTCATCACAGCAAAGGATGAGCTGAATATGCTGCTTTCTGCTCCAGAAGAGGGAAAAGAAAACACAGGCTTTGAGATTCTCAGTCAGTGTACCAGAGGCCCTCACCAGAAACATATTGTTACCATTGTCTCATTTGGTATCTTGGTTTGAAGAGTACTCTAAAATTATGTACCCTTGGCTTTGTGCATAAACCTGTGCCTTGTATGACTTTCTCCATTACAACATTCAAACTGAAAGCAAAACTGTTACTTAGAAATCACCGCAAGTTTGCACTTGCGTATCATATTTTATTGTGTCACACCTACAGCTACTCCTAAACCTGTGGTTTAATTGTTTTCAATCAAATGCTGGAAAGTGCAGAAATATTTTTCCTTCATGAACCTCAAGCTCATAGACAGAATTGTCCAGCCACAATCCAGAATCACCTTGCCCTTCCCAAGGTAGATACGTGTGTGCTTGTGTATATGCACATTTGTGTGGATATGCTCCCATATATATATGTACCCACACAGATGTCTGGGGATGGGCACATACACAGGAAAAGAGGAAAGAAGTAAAACAGGCCAGCAGTAACATCTAAAACATCTAGCTCCAAGAATCAAGGATATTTTACACAAAGTTGTGTAGTCACCACACTGAGTGGACTCAGAAAAATTGACTCATGGATTTATCATAAAATTCCTCAAAAAATATAAGCGTATTTCCTCAAGTTTGATGTACAGGAATAACTAACTTCATATTATATATGTGCATTTACATAGATACAAACACATATACGCATGCATAAAATGCTGTACATCTAAGACTGACATAGGTGGGCAAATCACAGTTGCAAGTGTTCAGGGACCTGCATTATCTAGAACAGCAGAATTGTATTAGTACACTACTAGCTATGCTACATAGGAATTATTGGTCAAGTTATACACTGATTAGTCACAGTCTAAATTAATATAAACCATTAGACCACACAGTTTGTTTATATGCTATAGGTCAGGCATTCATTCCCTTCTGTGGCTTTACGAATAAGAAAACAGAGGAAGGCAGTCCTTTTGAAACAGTTTGAATATGTACATGTTTTTGTCATTAATTGTTAGCGTCTAGGAGAAAGATGCCTTTCCCACCCAGGGCAGCACTTCTGGAACAAGTAGCAAGAAGCCATTTCCCCCACTAGATTTACTATTGCCTTCTCTTTGAGAACACATTTCACCACTTCAGTTAGCTGTGTTAGATGATATACCACATGGCTAGGATGTGTGCAAATTGCCTCTCACAGCAGCCTACATACCATGCTCAAACATTGCCTTCCCTAACTTCCCATTGTCCCCTCTTTCTTTTCATTAAGTCTATTCAGCAATTCTCTCTAAAATGTATGTCTTGGCTGTCTCTCTGTCAGCTGACTTCTTCCTGCCTCTTTCAACAAGCACAAGACATTACTCACTTGTCTGCTGCATGGCTGAAACAGAAAAACTATCAGCCAAGTGAAGAGACTGCTGTAGCACACTCCTATGCTATTATTTTGCTTTCACTTACCTATTCCATACTTCCTATTTCAGAGAAAGATTTATTTGCCAAATTAATTACAAGTATCCAACCAGTCTATTCTGAAACCCTCACCAGATACTTCCTCTGTTCCAAACGTGGAGACAAATGGAGCCATTTGCCCTCATCTGTAGAAAAAACTCTACAAAGATAAAACTCTTTCTCTCTATACCACCTTTTTCCTCTTGCCTCCCCAGGCACATTGAAGAGTCTACAGCAGCTTTGAAAAACCTTTATACTACTAATTTTCCTACTATTTTAAAAATGGTAGATGTGCCAACAGGAATGAGGCACTAATGGACTTGCTACTCACAAACCAAGAAAACCTGCTTTATAATATCTCAGTTAGTGAGAGACTTGGCTGCAGTGATCACAATATTGTGGAGTTCAGAATCCACCTGAGCATGCTGAAGGTTAGTAGTACTAAGACAAAGGTTTTCTATTTCAGAAGAGGAAACTTCAGCTTGCTCAGAGCTCAGCTGGGAGGGATTCTGTGAGAAGCTTCCATGGAGGATAAAGGAACTAGGAAGTGCAGGGAGATTTTTAAGAACACTCTCCTGGAAGCACAAAAACAGTTCATCCTCTTTAAAGGGAAGGGAAGTAAGTGGAGCAGGAGCCCCTTAGCTTATTTGTGAGCTTCTGAGTCTGCTCAAAACAAAAAGAGAAGCATACCAGAGATGGAAAAGCAGATTAATAACCTCTAGGAATTACAATGGCTTTACCAGGGTGTGTAGAGATACAGTTAGAAAAGCAAAAGTTCAGCTCAAATTGAAATTGGCCAGAAATGTCAAAAACTACAAGAAAGGGTCCTTCAGGTACATAAACTACAAGAAAGGGTCCTTCAGGTACATAAACAACAAGAAGAAACAGAAGGAAAACATTGGCCTGCTGCTAAGCAGGGGAGGGGAATTAGTCACCAACAATGCTGAAAAAGCAGAGATTCTCAACACTTTCTTCACTGCTGTCTTTACCAGCACTGTTGAGTCTCAGGCCTTGGGAACAAAAATCCAGGTTAATGCACATCATCAGTAAGGAAGAGTTGATATATGAATGATTAGAAGAGGGTGACCCCTACAGATTGATGAGCTCTGACAATACCCACCCAAGGGTGTTAAGCGAGCTAGCTGACATTGCTGTGAGGACACTCTTCTTAATCTTTGAAAAGTCACAGAGATTGGGGGACATCCCAAAAGACTGGAAGAAGGCCAATGTCACCTCCATCTACAAGAAGAGTTTAAAGGAGGATCCAGGAAAATGCAGGCCCATCAGTCTTACTTCAGTCCCCAGGAAAGTTATGGAACAAATCTTCCTGAGGGCTATCACAGGTCAAATGAAGAATGTGGTTGGGAAAAGCCAGCATGGATTCACCAGGGGAAAATCGTGCTTGACAAACCTGATGCCTTCTACAATAAAGTAACCTGCTTGGTTGATGTGGGGTAAATGGTGGACATTGTCCCACTGGATTTCTCCAGGGCTTTTGATACAGTTTCCTATATCCTCTTCTTAGAGAAGCTGATACATTACGGTCCAGACAAGTGGTCTGTGTGGTAGTGGTGGAACTGGCTGAAAGGCTGCACCGAGGGAGTGGTGGTAAATACAAACCAAGTCTTCACCAGCTTTCAAAACCCAAGCAAATTATTTTCAACCCCAGCTGCCATCTAGTTATAAAATGGAGGGACAGTTTTTCTTGGCTTTAGTAAGTAAAAAGAAATAGCCATTGCAATTCTCAGTTCTCATTTAGCACCACTGCAGATACGTAGTCTTATTTGTGTACATACGTGCATATGCATATGTGCATACATACTCTTCCAAATACCCTCTACCACAGGATATTAATGCCATACAAGCCAAGTGCCACAAATTCATCAGAAAAATTAAACTTGCTCGAAAAAACAGTAACAACAAAAACCATACTTATTGTGTTCTCATTTGAAACTCCGCTACTGAATCCAATCTATGATGGATTAAGGACAACCAAAAAGCATAAACCCAGGATGGATTTTAAACAGTTTTATTAAAGTACTTTAAAAACAACTAGGATATCATACATTTTTCCCAGGCTTCACAAGGGCCTGGATCCTTCTCCATGACTATGAAGCATTATTAATTTACCAAACTTGAATTTTCTCTTTCATTTAATAACTGATAATTAAGTGCTCAATAAACTGATTGCTTTTCAAGACCTACTTTTGAGTTACAAGCGTGTGCAGCTTGGGAAAGCAGTGTATACAATCCTAAACTTTGCTATTCCATCCAATTGCCAGGGAAGGTTCAAAACCTGTCTCAGATGAATAATTGTGGTAATAAATTTTAAAAACTGAGATGTCTTGTTTTTATCACTGTTTGAATTACTACCTCAGAAAATTAGAACCCTTGGGGGAAAAAAAAAAAGTCAGAAACATCTGATTAGTGCAAAAACCGAAGTTCCTTCAATGTTTTAAGTAAAATAACTACAATTAAAAAATGTAAAGTTTCAGTACCACACTTTAAAGATAATTAGGATGTAAAATGTATGACTAATTGGGCTCACACCAGTCCCCCTTTTAAATTTACGTATGTAAATGTTTGCAGAATTATCCTTTATCTAAGTAATTATGCCACCTTTAGTTACATAATGTATATCACGTATGATATGGATAAGATAGAAACAATGATAAATTACTGATCAATCTTTTGAACAAGGTTTTCTCATTGAATAATCTAATGGCAAGCATGGATACCAGGAGAAATTCAGAACAAAGCACTACCATTCTTTCCATCTGAACGTATCAAAGACACACAAGTCAATACCACGCAGTATTTTTGGAGCAAGGCAAGCCCTGTCAGCTTTTCCCCAACCTGCACCTTCTGACAGAGCTGATGATGTGTTGCCAACATGAAAGCGCTTCCAGAAGACCCATCATAGAAATACACCTTCCCTCTTCATTACGCACACACTTTCAAGCTGAGGAGGCAAACTCGATACCAGGAGCCCCCTTTGATGCCGAAAGAGCAATAATTGATATTTTCATCCTTGTTTAAACAGAGGTGGCAGTGGAAATGGCTCCCTGCAGCTGCAACACCCTATATGCAGCGTCTCTGGCCATGTAGTTTCCAGTTTGCTCTTCACAGGGTACCTTTACAGCACACTCTGAAACACTTGCTCTGAGGATGCTTTTTAAGGCCTTATAAGGGGAGGCAGATTCTGGATAAATGACTCCCCTCAGCTTTCTTTAGAGATTAGTGCTTTGATTAGAAATCTATTGAAATTAGTAGGACTCTCTTCAGTTGTTTTCAATAAGCATTGAGCCAGACTTAGAAGACTATGAAATAAACACCAGTTATCTGTTTTCATTAGACCTTATCATTTTTTCCTCTGGGAGAAAACTACTGCAACAGCTTTAATGAATAGTTTGGCAGAAAAAATAATGATTTACATAAGAGGACAAATTAAAACCTAAATAATAAACTCTCTGTGCTCTAGAGTCATCTCTTCACATATGAGCCCTATATGCACAATGTACAGCTGCTGAGTGGATGACTTTGAATAATCACAAGTGACATGAAATAACAGCAAAGTAACACAGAAAAATGAATCTTTACCATCGTGTCACTGTCTCCCATAGTGACGAGAATACATTGTTCCACTCTGTAAAATATTGTTCATGTAGATAATAATTTTATCTTGTCTAACTTTAAAGTTCACATTCATAAGCTTTTTGATTAATGAAATGGCTTTGACAGCCAGAAGCTTCTTTCCTATATTTAAGAGAATGCGGTTGGTGCCAATTTATGATTATTCAAACTAATCTCCTGTGTCTCTGACTTCTATTATTCCTTTGCCTGTGACCCAACCACTTAATGAAGTGAAATTAATTTACAGTAATAGGAAATTCTGAGAACTACATGAAAGCACAGGCTTTAATATGAGAAGAACAAATGGCCTTTTCATGCAAGGCTGACCACAAGCACTGTAAAGAAATTTGAAAGGACTTTATACCTTTTTTAAGTAGGTATAGTATTAGCTGAAACAATGTACTGCAGTAAATATGATAAATTATCAAACACCTCTTTGAAACAGAAAGCACCAACACAATTTTCTCCTTTTGTCACACAGCAGAATTTTCTCATTTGCATATAAATGTATGACACATATATTTTGTAAAGGTAAAACCAAGATCTCATCATCCATCAAACCCTTTCTAACAATTCTATCATGATACCTGTGACAAACTGCCAACAGAAAACCAGTACCAGGGAGGCTGACATTTATTTTGCTTACTCGTCCTTTGCAAATGTATGTATCAGTGAGCATGAGAATTTAAATAAATATGGGGTTATTTTAAATGGCAAAATAGAGCTCACATTTTTCTCCAAATATATTGTCTATCTACAAAATTCTATAAAAGGTTGAAATTGTAACCCAAATCCCCCATATTTATTTCCTTTCATGTAGGAAAAATATCACTTTCCTAAATTTTGCTTTAGCTTCCCTTAAAAACAAGAGGGAGAGGAAGCAGAGAGGGAGAGGTGTGCAAAAGCCACAACTGCTGGGACTGGCTTATTTTTCAAAATAAAATTCTGTATTTGAAGTATTAAATGTGTCTAATTTCTAACTGGCTCTAATATTTAGTTTATTCTCCTTCATACATTCTTAATTTTTACAATAATTTGGATCCCTAGGGGTAGAAGAATGTTTTTTTTCCAATACAGCAGTTAACACAATGATCTTTCAATATGTCTGGGTGCTGTAGAAGGACAAAAGCCACCACAAAGGTGTTTATGTATTCACACGCTCTCATTGCACATATATGGTGGCGATATGCTTTGACATCTTATAGAATCATAGAATAGTTAGGGTTAGAAAGGACCTTAAGATCATCTAGTTCCAACCCCTCTGCCATGGGCAGGGACACCTCACACTAAACCATGTCACCCAAGGCTCTGTCCAACCTGGTCTTGAACACTGCCAAGGATGGAGCATTCACACCTTCGTTGGGCAACCCATTCCAGTGCCTCACCACCCTCACTGTAAAGAACTTCTTCCTTATATCTAATCTAAACTTTCCCTGTTTAAGTTTGAACCCGTTACCCCTTGTCCTACCACTCCAATCCCTAACGAAGAGTCCATCCTTATAGGCCCCCTTCAGATACTGGAAGGCTGCTATCTTGTCACCTTCTCCCCAAAACCAGAAAAGTATTGCCACATGCTGTTGCTCTTCATCTTTCTGTTTTGCATTTTCCTCCTCCCAGACAGTAGTTGAGACACCAGCATAAACCTTTTTCCTTCATAAAACATAAGGTGGCAACAATAGGCTGTGGTGACATTTCTGCTTCAAGTAGAGCCTTTTCTGTTTCACCCAGAGTTTCAGGTTATCTCCAGCTAAGGTCAGTCTTTCACTACACAAGTCATGCCTTTACTAAAATTACTAAGGTTGGAAATAATTGTTTTCCATTATTAACTAAAATCAGAACAAATTGTTAACACTAGATGGAAATTTCCCCTCCTCCCCAGCCCCACAAGAGATTGCTAATAACTCATTGAAGTATCTCACAAAACACTTCTTAACAGACTTCAAAATCCTTATGCAAGGTCTGGGCTACTACCCAATGTATTATTAGCAGGTGTATCAGGTCTGTACTTTAAACATGGTTTCTTCTGAATTTATCCTTACTTGTACACTTCAGCTAAGGAATGTATACAGTCTAAATCAAGGAAACAATACATTCCTTTTGCCACAGAAGATGTGTATTCAATACACATTCAAATTTCATATAAGAACCGATATGGCAGAAAGGCAATCATACTCCTGCGCAAATGCAACGAATACCAGAGCCTCTTTCAGGTCCTTAAGCAAACTTACTCTGACAGACAGACAGACACAGTGAGATACGTGAAGAAAAGTCTTTACAAGACACCAAATGATTCATATCTATGGATAATGCAAAGACTTCTCTCTCCCCTGCATTCATTTGCCTGTTCAAATAAACTGAAAATCTCCTTAGTCTACTTGATATTACAAATTCATCCTTTCAGAAACTTTTCTGGCAGTGCATCTGAATCTTCTATAACTCTAACACAGTATAGACACGTTACCCCACTAAAGCTGAACAGGATGTTTTGGTTCAGCAATGTGTTCAAAGTAGTCTTTCCTCAGGAATCCTAATAGATAAAAATGAAGAATCTTCATCTACTAGATGACAGCAGCTCAGAAAATATATATGTAATGACAAACATTTCAGTATTAAGAATGAATAACAAAAGGCAGAACAAAATCTTAACAGAGTTAACTGATGGGTAGTTCAAATCAGTAATTTTAATTTTAACAAGTCTCAAAAAGCCAGGAAAATCCAATATTAATAGTTCTAAAATATAGAAAAGATTAAGGAGTGATGTAAAGAGTTATACACCATGGATCTTGATGTTCACTTAGGGTGATAAAATAAATTGCCTATGACTGGTCAACAAATAATTAGATATTTAAGAATATCTGTATTTGCAGGGGTTTTGGTATGGGGGTTTGGTTTTTTGGGTTTTTTTTTTCTTTAACAAGCTTACTGGTAAGATTCAGAAAAAGAAATTACTGATATAAATTCTTCAAGTAATTCAACTTAGTGACTAATTCAACATAGTACTATACAATGTTTGATCTCTTAATAGAGATTTTATATGGATTTAGGAGAACGAACAATGAATGGATTAGTGTATGGTTATCTCCCCCTGCCCTATCATTATGCTAATTCTGATAAGTGTGGAATAAGTTATGCTGCAATAACTGAAAAGGCTAGAGTCTGTTTTGTATTACATGTTATGAAATTACAAAGTATTTGAGACAGTTATGAAATTACGAAGCTCAGAGACAGTTAGAAATACTCCAACCCACACAACCCTTAGTATTTGCCTGTCCAGCATAAGGATGTCAATGGATTCACACCAGTTGCAGCATATTCTTAAAGTAGCAGTTGCTATGATACTTTTTGCCATTTGTACTTAGAAAAAACAGGTTTTGCTCACTAGAGCAACACATGTCTCTGACATCCTTGGTGCACATGAAGGCTTCAATTTACAGGTAAAGAATTCCGTTGGACTATCGCACTTCTGAGAAAAAGTAAATTTGCACACTCAAAAAACGTCCTTGAAAATACTAATTGCAAATTAAGGCTCCATTCTGAAGTACAGTGCATTCACCAGGAAAAAAAAAAAAAAGAAAAAGAAATCTAACCAATACTCTTCCATTTATCGGCTATATAAGGTGTGTCAGAATTCATCTCTCTTCCACAAAACATGAAAATAAAAAAAATCAGGACTGCAAAGCAGTAACTTGAAGTATTTTTACTGTGAATGTTTGCCTATTTAAGCAAAGTATATAATTATAAACAACTGTCCTGAGATTAATACATACTATTTTAACCTTCTTGACCTTCCAAGATTTCATTTTTTACCTTGAGCAGGTGATTCAATATCCAAATACTTGGTTGTCCAGAATAAAAACGGATATTAATGGTTTCTTAGATCATAAAGCTGCTGTGTGTGTAAAATTTATTTTTTCTAAAGGCTCAGAAACTATGAGGGTAAAACACAGAAAAGTACACAAGATTTGTGTATTTGGGCTATAAAGTTCTCATTTTAAATGCAAATATACTTACATTTAAATTTAAATGTACAAAAAAAAAAAAACAAACACAAAAACCTCACTACTTAAAAAAAATCTTCAGCTTTAGTAACTGAAGCAGTCTGGATATCTGTATGTATAATGTAATCCCCGAACCAGTCAAGACCATCTAGACACAAGCTAAGGCTGAAAAGCATCAAAATACTGGTAGAATTGGTGTAAAACAACTCCTCCTCACAAAAATATATGCTTCAGAATTTGTTTCCATTTCACATTGAAAGAAAATTAAGTTTCTCTAACTTATTTTCTAAATATCTCCAGCACCTCAGAATAGCCAACAGAAAGACAACTCCACCTTTCACCATAGCTCAGAACCACCAGCTTGACCTGAAAGATATAGTTTCTCTACCTTTCTGGGATTAAAACTCCCATCCTCCACCTAAAGCAGATTCCTCATAACAGCTTAGTTAAATTCATTACATTTCATAAAATATTACATTAATTATTTTAATATATTTTAACAAAGCAACCAACTCATCACATTTGCAATAATTAATAACAACAGGTGAAAAAAAATCTGTTGAGAGCTGGAAGTATCATTTCTTTGTTCCCTTCTTTCTCCCTTCCAAAATTCTCCTCAGCATTTACCCAACTGCTATACTTCATTTTGAAAGGCGGCTAAATTATGCAACAGGCTTTCAGAAAGAGCTCTTCTTGTGAGTTTCCTCAGCTACAAAATTTGTGTTCAGAAATCCATTTGAAGTCTTTTTTTCAGTGTGGCTTGAGAGCTTGCTGCTTTGGATGTTCTAAAAGCAGCTCCTTTAAGAGTATTTGTTTAAAGCTGTGTATGTGCAAAGCAATGTCCAGAAAGATGAAAGCTGAGGTATAACAAAGATCTTCAAAAAATCCAACACATTTGAAATATATGTACCCAGTGCTAAAATGTTGTTCTCATGAAAAGGTGGTTCATAAGAACTATTGAAAAAGAAAGGCTTCATGGAAAAACTAAGAACACCTGAAAAGTCTTCTGGAGGTAGACTGATTGTTCTTTGCCAATAGGAATGCACAAATTCCCTGTGAATTTACTCATGGCAGAAAATGAACACACTCTTTGTATTCCCCTGCAGACTTGGCAGCTTAAATCCATAGCCAATTAACACTTGACTAATTCCAGAGTTGATCCAAAGCTCACAATCCCTCCAGAACTTGTCAATGTGCTTTGATTAAAAATGAATATCCCATGATAAAGAATGTACAGAAAGGTAATGGTTAATATATAAAAGTGACAGGTCAAGTGGGAAGTTTTGATATGGTATATAACAGCAGAACTCGTTAGGATCACTAAAAGACTAATTTTGGAAAAGTTCTGGGTGAAGAAAAAAAAAGATAAAAAAAAGGTAGAGCTGATAATCTGTAAAACTTTTCTGTTTGGATACATCATCTGGGAGCAGAAAAAATTACATTACTGTCTCCTACCTTTATGCTTGTTACCCTGAAATGATGCATTATTACAGCTGCAAGACTATGGAAACCTTGGTGCTTAATTGCCCAGAATTATAAATGGTATTATCTTTTTACATATATATATATATAAAAATGTGTTTGTGCCTGTTTATTACTCCGAAAGCAACACAGAATTTACAGTGAACATTGTGCCTTCAAGAGAGAACATGTCCCAGATAGCATTCTAGTATTATTAAGTCATTTGTTTGGGGTTTTTTCAGTATTCTCTAGAGGTTCTGACTTTTACTTCATTACACCATTATAACAAATTTCAACTAAACGCATAAACACTGTAGGGTAATATCTGGAAGCCTGTATTAATGGAAGGTATGAACAGTAACAGTCTGATGTTTCTGTGTAATAGTGTTGTACATAAAACGCTGTGTTTAACATTTTAGAACTCTTACTTTCTGTTTAATTGGTGTGGCAAAAGAAAATTTTCTTCTTTCTCTTTAAGAAGGCGTAGGGAA